>NC_090725.1:300493485-300506264 GCF_036898095.1 Palaemon carinicauda | reverse complement strand
GCCTTAGATGACCGCGGAGGTAGCAGCAGTAGGGGATTCAGCATTATGAAGCTTCATCTGTGGTGGATAATGTGGGAGGGTGGGCTGTGGCACCCTAGCAGTACCAGCTGAACTCGGTTGAGTCCCTTGTTAGGCTGGAGGAACGTAGAGAGTAGAGGTCCCCTGTTTTGTTTTGTTTCTTTTGTTGATGTCGGCTACCCCCCAAAATTGGGGGAAGTGCCTTGGTATATGTATGTATGTATATACATCCCATTCATCTATATATTTACTCCTTGACATTATAGTGAAGCTCTAGAGCAGTGATTCTTAACCTGGGCGCTACCGCCCCCTAGGGGGCGCTGCTGACTTTTAGGGGGGCGGAAATAATCAGGGGGCGCTATGGGGGGCGCTATGTTCAGAAGGTGGAACGATATTTACCCACTTTAAATTTGCGCTAAGCTGTGCAGAGTACACACCCACGAGTCAGGTGAAGAAACAAGTAATAATACAAGCAAGATATATATATATATATATATATATATATATATATATATATATATATATATATGGCATATATATACATATATATCTATATATATACATATATATATATATATATATATATATGGCATATATATTCATATATATCTATATATACATATATATATATATACATATATATATATATATGTATATATATACATATATATCTATATATATATATATATATATATATATATATATGTATGTATATATATAATATGCACACATATATACATAAATATACACATATATATACAGGTATATAGATAGATAGATAGATAGAGATAGATAGGTATATGTATATTAACTAAGTTAATAATGAATTAGTTTTATAAATAAATAAATGAATAAATAAACGAACAATAAATGAGGAACAGATAAATATATATTTCCTTTTCCAAATAGATAATAAATCGATGTCACTTTAATTTCACTCATGAAACAACAACACTTATGTATATTGTGATATTTTACGGTATTTCCATTACTTAAGAATAATTAAACTCTGAATGAAAGAGTTGATGCTGTTTCAGTTCAGAGCTACCTCTGCCTTTGTTATTAGTAGTAGTACTTTTAGTAATTCATAACAGTAAGGCTGAAACGTGTACATTACAACGAGTACTAAACGCGTTCAGACCTGTATCATCTTGGCTGCGTTGACAGAGAAGTTAAGCTCATCACTCATATTTCATAGTACTGCTTGTTGCCAGATTGAAAAGAGGTATGAAATTACATTACGGGAAGTTAAAAAATCGTTAGATAAATAATTTGGGCACTATTTCTGAAATCTGAAGATGAGTAACCAAAAGCGAAAGTGTCGCCAATACTCGAGTGAATACTTGAAATATGGTGTAATTCCTTCTGTGAATAATGAACAGCTACCAATGTGTTTATTATGTGAGAAAACTTTTACAAATGAAGGAATGAAACCTTCGAGAATGATTGATCATTTGAAGGTAAAGCATCCAGAAAAAGCAAACAAGGATGTAGCATACTTTCGTGATTTGAAAGTAAAATTTGAAAAACGTTCCACCATTGGAGGATTGTTCAAATCACACGGAAATGAAGTTGAGAAAGGACTTATTGCATCTTACAAAGTTTCAAAGCTTATTGCTAAATGTGGAAAATCGCACACTATTGGTGAAACTCTTATTATACCAGCAGTGAAAGAAATCATCAGTACCATGATGCCCACTCAAAAAGATATAACTCCTTCAATTCCGTTGAGCAATAGTTCAGTGTCTTCCAGAATTGATGAAATGGCAAGTGACATTGAAAATAAACTTTATGATGAACTCAAAACAACACAATTTTCTTTACAACTTGATGAGACAACACTACGCGACAATGAAGCTTTGATACTGGCTTATGTGCGCTATATAAATAGCAGTCATGCAGTTGTTGAAGAGTTTCTGTTTGCTGAAAAATTAGAGGTTGACACTAAAGGTTCAACGGTTTATAAGGCAGTTGAACAATTCTTTAAACAGAAAGGAATTCCACTTTCAAATGTTATTGCTTGTGCAACCGATGGAGCACCGTCAATGGTTGGACGCCATCGTGGATTTATAGCACATCTGAAAAGAGAAGTTCCGGATATCTTTACAATCCACTGCGTCATTCACAGGCAGCATTTAGCTGCAAAGCAGCTCAGTGACAGATTGCATAGTACCCTGCAAGCTGTTATCAAAGCAGTGAAGAGGATCAAAGCCCATTCATTGAATGACCGCATCTTTCGCCAACTTTGTCATGAAAATGAAGAAGAATTTGAACGGCTCTTGCTACATACGGAAGTCAGATGGCTTTCAAAAGGCAACTGTCAACGACGCTTCTATGACCTCTAAGATTCTGTTCTTGATTTCTTTAAGTGTAAATTATTGGACGAGAAAATTAGTACAGATTTGGAAAACAGAAGAGCAGATGTTGCTTATTTGTCTGATATTTTCAACAAATTAAATGAGGTCAACATTAAATTGCAAGGAACCAAAATGTGTCTCATCAAAGCAAAGGGAATAATAATGGCATTTATTAGTAAATTAGATTTCTACAAAAGCTGTTTACTAAGACTAGACTTAAATCAGTTTCCTAGCTTAAAAGCACTGAAGGAAAACCAAACCGATGATTCTTGTTTGTCAGACACTGATCTAGACTGCTATTCCTCTCATCTTCAAGCACTGAAAGAAGATATGACGATCAGATTTAAAGATCTCAAAGAATTGAAAATACCAGAGTGGGTTGTAAATCCATTCCAGGCTTATGCAACCAATGCTGATCCAAATCTAGTTGAAGAACTTATAGACTTGCAAAATGACATTGAAGGTAAAGTGTGTTTCAGCAGATTGGCTATGAAGCTTTCTGGCCAAAGGAACAAGATAAATATTCTCATCTTTGGAAAAAAATCAAATTATTATTGTTAGCATTTCCTTCATCATACCTGGTAGAGAAAGGATTCAGTGTTGTCTTGCAACTCTTGACTAAGCAAAGAAATAGATTGCAAATATGTAAAAGGGGTGACTTGAGGCTCTGTTTATCAAATATTGAACCTGTTATTATTAAGTTGGCAAGTTCTCACCAGGCCCAAGGTAGTCATTAATTACATTTGTTTCCTGATTTTTTTTTTTTTGGATACGTATTTTTTTCATATTATTATTAGTATTATTATTTTGAGGTTTGTTTGTTTGGAGGCACATACATGTTCTATTTGAAAATTAACCTAAATACTGCGACTATTTTCTTCAAGTAATAATAAATGTGGATGTATTGGTATTAAGTAAATATATCATATTCTAAGGATTAAATTTTTTATTTCCTAACTGGAAAACACTACAATGTAGAATCCGATGCAGCTTCACTGCATCAGTCATCATTTTAGTACAGCACTTACATTACGGTGGGCGCTAGCCTATAGAAATATCTGAAAAGGGGCGCTAGGGAGAAAAAGGTTAAGAACCACTGCTCTAGAGTAATACATAAAGATGAGGAGTATCAGTAAGCCTGTAACAATGAGGAAACCTGAACATAACAGGAACGAGTATATCCGAGGCCTTTGTCCTACATTGGACTAGAAATGACTGCATTTGATGTTATTGTATATACGGTGTACATTTATATACACATGTATATATGTATATACATACATATATATATATATATTTATATATATATATATATATATATATATATAGAAATATATATATATATAAATGTGTGTGTGTATATGTATATATATGTATGTATATGTATGTATGTATATACTGTATATATATATATATATATATATATATATATATATGTGTGTGTGTGTGTGTGTGTGTGTGTGTGTGTGTATATCCCAGAAGAGTTTGGATAACAAATTCAGGGCAAATACAAAACTGTAATAATCGAGGTGTATGATTAATATTTTATAATATGAATTGGTTTTATGGACGCATATATTTATTTTTACATGACAAATGTAGGTTTAAATAAATATTTTTTTTATAAAGGACTGTAAGGACAAGCCTGTACTGAGGTATAAGAAGAATATACTTGCATACAGATTATTATTATTATTATTATTATTATTATTATTATTATTATTATTATTATTATTATTAATTGCTAAGCTACAACCCTGGCTTACGGAAGAGGAGAGCGATCGTTAATGAACGTGTGAACAATCAGACTTTTAGGCGAGTGATAAAACGCGTTTTTTACTTAATATTCGGCTGTGCTTTTTATTATTATTATCATTATTATTATTATTATTATTATTATTATTATTATTATTATTATTATTACTACTATTATTATTATTATTATCTAAGCTACAACCCAAGTTGGAAAAGCAGGATGCTATAAGCCCAGAGGCTCCAACAGGGAAAATAGCCCAGTGAGGAAAGGGAAAAAAGAAAATAGAATATTCTAAGAAGAGTAATAACATTAAAATAAATACCTCCTATATACACTATAAAAACTTAAACAGGACTAAAGGAAGAGAAATAAGATAGAATAGTGTGCTCGAATGTACCCTCAAGCAAGAGAACTCTAACCCAAGACAGTGGAAGACCATGGTACAGAGGCTATGGCACTACCAAGACTAGAGAACAATAGTTTGATTTTGGAGTGTCCTTTTCCTAGAAGAGCTGCTAACCATAGCTAACGAGTCTCTTCTACCCTTACCAAGAGGAAAGTGGCCACTGAATAATTAGTGCAGTAACTCTTTGAGTGAAAAAGAATTGTTTGGTAATCTGCGTTGTCAGGTGTATGAGGACAGAGGAGAATGTGTAAAGAATAGACCAGACTATTCAGTGTGGATGTGTGTAGGCAAAGGGAAAATGAACTGTAACCAGAGAGAAGGATCTAATGTAGTACCATCTTGCCAGCTAAAAGATCCCACAACTCTCTAGCGGTAGTATCTCAACGGGTGGCTGGTGCCCTGGCCAACATACTACCTGCAATACATCATCGTTTGCCACGCTTTTGATATATCAATCCGCGCTTTTGATATACCAATCCACGCATTTGATATACCAATCTGCACTTTTGATACACCAATCCACGCTTTTGTAAAACACCGGGCTGCTTAATCTATTTTTTTTTGGGGGGGATGTAGGCTACTCAAGTGATTTTATGAGTGAAAGAAGATATATATAAACATATTCTTACATATTTATAATTCAGCTGTAATGATATCGTAATTCACCTGTATATCTGTAATGCTAATGAGTAGACAAATAAATTAGGACAGGCCATGATGAAACCAACTTTTCATTTGGCCCAGTAGCCGTGTATTGTAATGTCTAAACGCTAGTTAACCTTAGGTGTGTGAAGTGTCTGATCTTTCTAAACTTTGCTCGTAATGTTTATTCCTGAAATTGCAGATGCAGGATGCAAATTATTATAACTATTGGCTGTTTATTTCAGAGGACACAGCTTCATGTAGATAGTAAGCATTGTATTTCAGTCTAATATAATACAACTATAGTCCATTTCTTTTAGCGATGCAGATTTGCACCGACTCGCAGCGGTGCCCTTTTAGCTCGGAAAAGTTTCCTGATCGCTGATTGGTTGAGCGAGATAATTCTAACCAATCAGCGATCAGGAAACTTTTCCGAGCTAAAAGGGCACCGCTGCGAGTCGGTGCAAATCTGCCTCGATAAAAGAAATGGACTATAGAATAGAGGCAAGGGAACCTTTATAGAAATATCTTTAAGAATATTTCTCATTTGGAATTAATAATCTTCAATGCACATTTTCCCCTTCCATACTGTCCCCATACACAAAATCACAATTTCAGTGATGAATAAACAAAGTCAAGCTTGCAATAATACCCTTAAAATTCTAGAGGTGCAACTTCAATGGAGAACTGCTTGGATAAGAGCCCTGAAGGGTCAATATTTTAATGACCATTAAATCCCCCACCTCTTCTATGATGGTGGGGGGGGGGGGAAGCTTAATTAGCTTCAATTGAATGGGGCTAAGAGGTAGATACAATTTCTTTTATTTCAAGTGCTTCAAGCGGGGGCCCTTCTCTGGAGAGATCTGGGCTGGCAAATTCTTCTTCTTCCTTTGCTTTCTTTCCAACGAGTTTGGACGTTCTGTTTATTAATCTCATACCGATTATTATAATTATCAATTCATTATTATTACTAAAATTATTAAAACTGTTATTATCATTAAGATTATTAAAATTATCAAATTGCTTTTTCCTGGACATTATCAAAACACTTTCAGTAAAGTTTGGCTAAAGATAATCAAGTAGATGAAGATGTACTGTTAGTTTTTAGAGACCTACCAAATTAACATTCCATCAAATATGGTAGACACACTCACTCACGCATACATATATATATCATCACCATCTCCTTCTACGCCTGTGGACGCAAAGGCCTCGGTTAGATTTCACCAGCCGTCTCTATCTTGAGCATTTAATTCAATACTTCTCCATATATATATATATATATATATATATATATATATATATATATATATATATATATATATATATATATGTGTATATATATAAATATATATGTTTTATATATATATATATATATATATATATATATATTATGTATACACGTATATATACATATATAGATACACACACACATATATGTATATATATATATATATATATGTATGTATGTATATATATATATATATATATATATATATATATATATATATATATATATATATATATATATATATAGGTAGTAGGTTGGCAAGGGCATCAGCCACCTGTTGAGATACTACCGCTGGAGAATTATTGGGTCCTTTGACTGGCCAGACAGTACTATATTGGATCCCTCTCTCTACTTACGGCTCATTTTCTCTTTGCCTACACATACACCGAATAGTCTGGCCTATACTTTTCACATTCTCCTCTGTCCTCATACACCTGACAACACTGAGATTACCAAATAATTCTTCTTTGCTCAAGGGGTTAACTACAGCACTGCAATTGCTCAGTGGCTACTTTCCTCTTGGGAAGTGTAGATGAGACTCTTTAGCTGTGGCAAGCAGCTCTTCTAGGAGGACACTCCAAAATCAAACCATTTGTTCTCTAGTTTAGGGTAGTGCCATAGCCTCTGTACCATGGTCTTCCACTGTCTTGGGTTAGATTTCTCTTGCTTGAGGGTGCACTCGGGCACACTATTCTATCTTATTCCTCTTCCTCTTGTTTTGTTAAAATTTTTATAGTTTACATAGGAAATATTTATTTTGGTGTTGCTGCTGTTCTTAAAATATTTTGTTTTTCCTTATTTGCCTTCCTCACTGGGGTGTTTTCCCTGTTGGAGCCCTTGGGCTTGTAGCATCCTGCTTTTCCAACTAGGGTTGTAGCTTAGCAAGTAATAATAATAATAATAATAATAATAATAATAATAATAATAATAATAATAATAACAGTTGGATTTTTATCTCGATTACAGTATCTTATCTTGTCTTTGTAAACGTTAAAAGGAATAAATGTTTTCTCACGATTCAAGATTTTTTCAAGAAAACCAAATTCGTCAGAGATTAGGGGTGACTTGAAAGTCATTCCACCGGTAATTGCTTAGACCGAACTGGTCTTCTTTCTGTTTTCTATGCCAAGAGGGATGATTTTCAAGATCTAAACTTCTTGCGGGTAGACTATAGGTTTCATACAGGCTTATATATATAATTTATAGACCTTTGGCTATTGTATTATTATTATTATTATTATTATTATTATTACTACTACTACTACTTTCTAAGCTACAACCCTAGTTGGAAAGGCAGGATGCTATAAGCCCAAGGGCCCTAACAGGGAAAATATCCTAGTATTATTATTATTACTATTCTTACTAGCCAAGCTACAACCTTAGTTGGAAAGGCAGGATGCTATAAGCCCAAGGGCCCTAACAGGGAAAATATCCTAGTATTATTATTATTACTATTCTTACTAGCCAAGCTACAACCTTAGTTGGAAAGGCAGGATGCTATAAGCCCAAGGGCCCTAACAGGGAAAATATCCTATCATTATTATTATTATTATTATTATTATTATTATTATTATTATTATTATTATTATTATTATTATTATTCTTACTAGCCAAGCTACAACCTTAGTTGGAAAAAACAAGATGCTATAAGCCAGAGGGCCCTAACAGAGAAAATATCCCAGTATTATTATTACTAGTCAAGGTACAACCCTAGCTGGAAAAGCAAGATGCCATAAGCTCAAGGGTTCCAACAGGGAAAATAACCCAGTGAGGTTAGGAATTAAGGAAATAAATAAATGAGAAAAAATTAACAATAAATCATTCTAAAAACATTCTGAGACAGGGATGTGAGATGTCCCCGTGGTTGTTTAACTTGTATGTTGATTGAGTGGTGAGAGAGGTGAATGCTCGAGTTCTGTGACGAGGATTGAAACTGGTAGACGAGAATGATCATGGATGGGAGGTAAATCAGTTGTTGTTTGCAGATGATACTGTACTGGTTGCAGATACAGAAGAGAAGCTTGGCCGATTAGTGACTGAATTTGGAAGGGTGTGTGAGAGAAGGAAGTTGAGAGTTAATGTGGGTAAGAGTAAGGTTATGAGATGTACGAGAAGGGAGGGTGGTGCAAGGTTGAATGTCATGTTGAATGGAGAGTTACTTGAGGAGGTGGATCAGTTTAAGTACTTGGGGTCTGTTGTTGCAGCAAATGGTGGAGTGGAAGCAGATATACGTCAGAAAGTGAATGAAGGATGCAAAGTGTTGGGGGTAGTTAAGGGAGTAGTAAAAAATAGAGGGTTGGGCATGAATGTAAAGAGAGTTCTATATGAGAAAGTGATTGTACCAACTGTGATGTATGGATCGGAGTTGTGGGGAATGAAAGTGACGGAGAGACAGAAATTGAATGTGTTTGAGATGTAGTGTCTAAGGAGTATGGCTGGTGTATCTCGAGTAGATAGGGGCAGGAACGAAGTAGTGAGGGTGAGAACGGGTGTAAGAAATGAGTTAGCCTCTAGAGTGGATATGAATGTGTTGAGGTGGTTTGGCCATGTTGAGAGAATGGAAAATGGCTGTCTGCTAAAGAAGGTGATGAATGCAAGAGTCGATGGGAGAAGTACAAGAGGAAGGCCAAGGTTTGGGTCGATGGATGGAGTGAAGAAAGCTCTGGGTGGTAGGAGGATAGATGTGAGAGAAGCAAGAGAGCGTGCTAGAAATAGGAATGAATGGCGAGCGATTGTGACGCAGTTCTGGCAGCCCCTGTTGCTTCCCCCGGTGCCTTGGATGACCGCGGAGGTAGCAGCAGTAGGGGATTCAGTGTTATGAAGCTTCATCTGTGGTGGATAACGGGGGAGGGTGGGCTGTGACACCCTAGCGGTACCAGCCGATCTCGGTTGAGTCCCTTGTCAGGCTGGGAAGAACGTAGGGAGGAGAGGTCCCCCTTTTTTTATTTCATTTGTTTGATGTCAGCTAACCCCAAAAATTGGGGGAAGTGCCTTAGTATATGCATGTAAAAAACAGTAAAAACGTCAAAACAGCCTTTTCAACATAAACACATTTGTTGCAACTTTGAAAAGAAATAAGAAAATAGATAAACAAGATAAGTAATTAACAATCAAAATAAAATATTTCAAGAACAGCAACAGTAACAGTAGGTTAGGTCTACACTAAACCAAATCTCCAACCAACAATTCGGTGATGACATTTAAAAAAGTACATAACGTACCACCTTTGTTTACATTCCAATGATGCAGGAATAGATTTATGTCTCCTCTGAGTCCTCTCCTTCCTTCTCTACCTCTTCATCCTCCGTTTTCCTCCTCAAACTCCTACCTCCCTACCCCCTTCATACCTCCCTTCAGTTCAGTTCAGTTCAGTTATTGGGCGGAGGGAATTCGCCTTTCCATCGGCACCTCACTTAGCTTTCTTCCCTATTCTAATTCTTTTATTTTCTTCTCTCTTTTTTCCAGACCTGATATATATATATATATATATATATATATATATATATATATATATATATATATATATATATATATATTTATATATTCTTTACTTTTCTCTATTCATTTCTTAAACAGCACGTTTCCTATTATCTTCTTTTCTTCTTCGTCCACCTCATCCTGTGCCCCTCCCCGAACCCCCCACCCCACCCCCACCCCCCCCCCCCCGCCTAGGGGGCCACCATCGCTTCGCTCGGTCTACGTGACAACCATCAGGTTCATTGTATTTCTCGTTAGCGTTTGTTGATTGTACATTTCAGCTCAAAATAGAATGACAAGTGTCTGCTTTGAATTTTGTTTATTTTGTGTGCTTTTGGTGGTGGTACTTTTGAGTGTTTGCTGTTACAGTCTTTGTATTTTGACTTGCATTGGTTTGAAAGTATTTTAGTTGAGTGTTGGGTTATTTTGAGTAGAAAAGAAAGTGGTAATAATAATAATAATAATAATAATAATAATAATAATGATAATAATAATAATTGTAGATATCATAATTATTATTATTATTATTATTATTATGATGGTGATGATGATGTTAGTCATCAATGCACACACAACACATAGCATATATATATATATATATATATATATATATATATATATATATATATATATATATATATAGGCCTATATATATATATATATATATATATACATATAAATATATAAATACATATATATATATATATATATATATATATATATATATATATATATATATATATATATATACAGTATATATATATATATATATATATATATATATATATATATAAATATATATATATACTGTATATACTGTATATATATGTATATATATATATATATATATATATATATATATATATATATATATATATATATATATATATATATACCAAGATAGAGAGACTTATCAGTGGAACCTTCCAATAGTGAAAAAAATTTGCAAAATGATAACATCCTGGTTAAACTTTAAAAAATATACGATAACATTTTCAAATCCCGAGGAAATACTATAAAGCCACTCAATGGATTTGAATTCCTTACAATGTCTTGGGATATTTCATTATTTTATTTTTAAATGAGTATATTAGTCAACCTATTCTTAAATTGGTCAGTTTTCTTTATTTACATTCTAAAAAAAGAGAGAGAGAGAGAGAGAGAGAGAGAGAGAGAGAGAGAGAGAGAGAGAGAGAGAGAGAGAGAGAGAGAGAGAGAGAGAGAGAGAGAGAGAGGTTGCTCATATGCGCATGTGCACCTTACATTAGTACGATTGCACATCTAACTGCGTTATTAAAACACCAATGAATTAAAGTATCTAAATGAATATTTTGACTAATTCAACTGTCTGAGAAATAAAGAAACTATTTAATCTATTTAATTATTAATTAAAATGGTAAAGTAGAAAACCGAAAAACCAAGGCGTGGACATTATATCAAGAACAAGTGACTAGACACATATTGATTAAAACACGCCGTCTCTTGTTGTTATAGTCGACCGTTATTTCACGGAGATTTAAATTTATTTAAATTTTTGTGTGATTACCAGTTTACTCAAAAATTGGAAACTAAATTGCTTATTTTTGGTTCAGTTTTATAATGACTTCTTTATGAATCATACTCCTTGAACTCTCTCTCTCTCTCTCTCTCTCTCTCTCTCTCTCTCTCTCTCTCTCTCTCTCTCTCTCTCTCTCTCTCTCTCTCTCTCTCTCTATATATATATATATATATATATATATATATATATATATATATATATAGAGCTCTTTACGAGTCTGTGCGACTGTTAAAATTTCTGTCAAACTAAAAACCATTTCGTTAGATAAAAAAAAAAAAAAAAACAACTTCGAATATCTTTTCCACCATTGTTCTTAAATCTTAGTCTTCCAGGCCCGACTGTTCATGAAATATGCCCAAATACTCTCACCTAGATGTGCTATATGCATAGGCCTACTCAACGGTACCTAACAATGATGCTGTCCAAAATCATCTTCATCATCTCCTCCTCCTACGCCTATTGATGCAAAGGGCCTCGGTTAGATTTCACCTGTCGTCTCTATCTTGAGATTCTAAATCAACACTTCTCCATTCATCATCTCCTACTTTAGGCTTCATAGTCCTCAGTCATGTAGGACTAGGTCTTCTAACTCTTCCAGTGCCTTGTGGAGTCCAGATAAACGTTTGGGGAGTGCGAAGATCATGCCCAAACCAACTTATTGCTTTCAAATTCGAGCTAATGACTTTCCAAAATAGTTTTGGTTACAAAAAAGTTATTTTTTTTTTTTCAAATACTGTTAACTCAATTTATATATCCGTTTTTAATAGAATGTTAGGATCAATGAATGAATAATTATTGGTTTATATATTGCATGACTTAATCTACGTAACATTACAGAAATACTTTCACCTGAAAATATGGGATTGCTTGACAAACTTGATATCGAAAAATCCCATTGTGATTATGAAGACAACAGGACCTTTTTCGTTCCCATAAGATTTTGCAACAGGGTCTTAGCACGAATTAAGCTTTCACAAGCAATAAGTCGAATGTGTGGAGAACTAATATATCGAAGGGGATAAGATCATATTGCTTCCAACGTCGATATCTTGAGAGGATAATTATTCATAATGCCTCGGTTCATTGGGTACATGGCTCACTATAGCCATCGGAAAGATTCCAGGCGAGATAAGCCCCGCCCCCCTGATGACGTCATAGCCAATCATATTGTCTCCCACGTTAGCAGCGGTCACAATATATCCCTTTACAGATTTCAAACTATACTAATTATAATCACCTTAAGTGGATGTGTAGTGACCACAGTTAACGCACAT
>NC_090725.1:300483485-300488485 GCF_036898095.1 Palaemon carinicauda | reverse complement strand
ATAATAATAATAATGATAATAATAATAATAATAATAATAATAATAATAATAATAATAATAATAATAATAATAATAATATCGGAGAAGCAGCAGATTCATAAAGGGAATGAAACAGATCTGCTTATGTAGGCCTAGCTGTAGGTGGCAGCTTAAGCGGATGAAACTTCAGCTTACGGTCAATAGTGAGACATGGCGAGCCCTTGAGGGTTAACCCATACTGAGAGTTCTTCTTCTTCTTCTTCTTCTTATTATTATTATTATTATTATCAATTGTTAAGCTACAACCCTAGTTGGGGCCCCTGGCCTTATGCCCAGGGGCCCCAACAGGGAAAAATGCCCAGTGAGGAAAGGAAACAAGGAAAAATAAAATATTTTAAGAACAGTAACAACATTAAAATAAATAATTCCTATATAAATTATAAATACTTTAACAAAACAAGAAGAGAAATTGGATAGAATAGTATGCCCGAGTGTACCCTCAAGCAAGAGAACTCTAACCCAAGACAGTGGAAGACCATGGGACAGAGGCTATGATACTACCCAAGATTAGAGAACGATGGTTTGATTTTGGAGTATCCTTCTCCTAGAAGAGCTGCTTACCATAGCTAAAGAGTCTCTTCTACCCTTACCAAGCGGAAAGTAGCCCGTTGAGATACTACCGCTAGAGAGTTATGGGGTCCTTTGACTGGCCAGACAGTACTACATAGGACCCTTCTCTCTGGTTACGGTTCTTTCCCTTTGCCTACAAAGACACCGAATAGTCTGGCCTATTCTTTACAGATTCTCCTCTGTCCGCATACACCTGACAACACTGAGATTGCCAAAATATTCGTCTTCACCCAAGGGGTTAACTACTGCACTGTAATTGTTCAGTGGCTATTTTCCTCTTGGTAAGGGTAGAAGAGACTCTTCAGCTATGGTAAGCAGCTCTTCTAGGAGAAGGACACTCCAAAATCAAACCACTGTACCATGGTCTTCCACTGTCTTGGGTTAGAGTTCTCTTGCTTGAGGGTACACTCGGGCACACTTATATCTAGTTTCCCTTCCTCTTGTTTTGTTAAAGTTTTTTTTTATAGTTTTTATAGGGAATATTTTTTTTAATGTTACCATACTTAAAATATTTTACTTTTCTTTATTTCCTTTCCTCACTGGGCTATTTTCCCTGTTGGGGCCCCTGGGCTTATAGCATCCTGCTTTTCCAACTAGGGTTGTAGCTTAGCATTTAATAATAATAATAATAATAATAATAATAATAATAGACAATTACAGTGCCGTAATTAACCCCTTGGGTGAAGCAGAATTGTTTGGTAATCTCAGTGTTTTCAGGTGTATGAGGACAGGAGAATCTGTAAAGAATAGGCCAGACTATTCGGTGTATGTGTAGGCAAAGGGAAAGAACCGTAACCAAAGAGAAGGATTCAATGTAGTACTGTCTGACCAGTCAAAGGACACCATAACTCTCCAGCGGTAGTATCTCAACGGGTGGCTGATGCCCTGTTGATTTTAATTTTGAATTTAGTTCACTTTTCAAATGACATCCGAATGTATTTCTAGCATATTTTTGTACTAAGATTTAATTAAGTATGGTGGCCTATTGGAAAAGTTCCTGATTGGCGATGTTCCGGACTGGGGTTCGAACCCCGCTCAAGCTCGATAGTTTCTTGCAGTGTGTGCAACACCACCATCCATGTAAATGGATGAAGGGTTTGGGGGATCCAATATGTCTTACCTGCTGAGTCATCGGCAGCCATTTCCTGGACATCCCTGGTCCTAGCTTGGGGCTGATCATATGGCTCTAGGGCATTGTTTGACCAGGGCAATGTCACTGTCCCTTGCTTCTGCCATTCATGAGCGGCCTTTAAACAATGCGATCATAGATGACAATCGGTGGAGGAAGTTCTATAAATATCAAAGATAACGAAATTGAACATTTATGCAAATGTGTGGGATAAGAAAATAGATAAATAGATTGCAAATCATTTGTGGAATGGTTGATATTTATTGGTAATACAGCAATAGTTAAGGAAGAGACATAGAACCTATATAAACTAGTCAAAAGTCTGAAAGTTTTGGCAAGAAGATAAAACTGAGAGGTTACATAATTAGATATACGAAAAATGAAGATGGAATTATGATGGTTTACACACACACACACACACACACACACACACACACACATATATATATATATATATATATATATATATATATATATTCATATATATATACATATATATGTACACATATAAATTTATATATATGTATATACATACTGTATACACACACACACACACACATATATATATATATATATATATATATATATATATATATATATATATATGCGTGTGTGTGTGTGTGTGTGTGTGTGTAGTTATATTGTCAAGAAAGAGATGGATGGGAGTAAATTTTAAGAAGGGAAGATGAGTTAGTCCAGGATGTACCTGAATGGAAGTCGCTGGGCAAGAGGGGACGTGGCTGATGACAAATTGGAGGGAGGTTGGACCTGAGAATTAGGTGAAGCTCAGAGAGATGGCACAGGAAGGAGACATATGGATTGAGTATAAGTATATATGGTAATGAGGATTAAGAAAGTATAAGTATACAGTATATGGTAATGAGGATTAAGTAAGAATAAGCATACAGTATATGGTAATGAGGATTAAGTATAAGTATATATGGTAATGAGGATTAAATATGAGTATATATGGTAATGAGGATTAAGTATAAGTATATATGGTAATGAGGATTAAATATGAGTATATATAGTAATGAGGATTAAGTAAGAATAAGAATACAGTATATGGTAATGAGGATTAAGTATAAGTATATATGGTAATGAGTATAAGTATAAGTATATATGGTAATGAGGATTAAGTATAAGTATATATGGTAATGAGTATAAGTATAAGTATATATGGTAATGAGGATTAAGTAAGTATAAGTATACAGTATATGGTAATGAGGATTAAGTATAAGTATATATGGTAATGAGGATTAAATATGAGTATATATGGTAATGAGGATTAAGTATAAGTATATATGGTAATGATGGTGGTAATAAAGTAAGCAACAAAATAGGTGAAAGAGTAAAGGTAAGCAAAGTATGTGCAGTACTATTATTATTATTATTATTATTATTATTATTATTATTATTTGCTAAACTACAACCCTAGTTGGAAAAGCAGAATGCTATAAGCCCAGGGGCTCCTACAGGGAAAATAGCCCATTGAGGAAAGGAAACAAGGAAAAATAAAATATTTTAAGAACAGTAACATTAAAATAAATATTTCTCATATAAACTATAAAGAATTTAACAAAACAAGAAGAAGAGAAATTAGATAGAATAGTGTGCCCGAGTGTACCCTCAAGCAAGAGAACTCTAACCCAAGACAGTGGAAGACCATGGTACAGAGGCTATGGCACTACCCAAGACTAGAGAACGGTGGTTTGGTTTTGGAGTGTCCTTCTCCTAGAAGAGCTGCTGACCATAGCTAAAGAGTCTCTTTTACCCTTACCAAGAGGAAAGTGGCCACTGAACAATTGTAGTGCAGTAGTTAACCCCTTGGGTGAAGAAGAATTATTTGGAATGAGATAAGGAATGTCCTTGGAATCAAATGTGGTAATATTTGGAGATTGTTAAACTAACTCTCCTTTGTGAAAGGGAATTGTAGACTGGATAGGAATGAAAGGGAAAGGATTGAGCCGTTATTATTATTATTATCATTGCTAGCCAAGCTACAACCCTAGTTGGAAAAGCAAGATGCTAGAATCCCAAGGGCTCCAACAGGGAAAAATAGCCCAGTGAGGAAAGGAAACAAGGAAATACATAAACGATATAAGTAATAAATGTTTTGTATATAACACAAAATATACATTGAAGGTGTTAAACTAAAAGACAATCATTAGATTAAATTAAATTAGAATTGAATTAAAAGACACTAATTACTTAGTACAAGTCCCGGTCACCATTGTTGTGCCTGAACATTCGTATTCAGCAGCAATAGCGAAGATTATACAGATTAAACGTCCTTGTTCAAGTAAGTGACTTTAATGTTGTCATAATCGATGAGAAAGATGAAGAAAAACATGTTAAAAATCACCGGATCGGTGTTGGTACAAAATTTTTAATCGAAGATTCCTTCCGAAAAGTGAAAAAAAAAAAACAACGATAAAGAAAAACGTTTTAGCAAAAGGCAAGCCATTGATTAATGAGCCTTTGGCTAAAGCTTTTTTTATCGTTTTTTTTTTTTTTTTTTTTTTTTTTTTTTTTTTTTTTTTTTTACTTCGCGAGGAATCTTCGATTACAAATTTTGTACCAACCCTGAGTCGGTGCTTTTCAACATGGTTTTTCATCATGATGCATTATGTGTTATGTGTTATGTGGTACGTGGTATGTGTTATGTGTTATATGTGATATGTAAAGTGTTATGTGATATGTGTTTTGTGGAATGTGGTATGTGTTATGTGTTGTGTATTGTGTTATGTATTATGTGTTAAGTGATATGTGTTATACTTTTTCATCGATTATGACAAAATTCAAGTCATCTACTTGATCAAGGACGTTTAAGGGATGGGTCTTAAAAAATTGACTTAGTTTACAAAAAAAAAAAAAAAAAAAAAAAACACATGATAACGTAATGGAAATTTTACTTTACGCTTTTTTCATCTGGAAACCTCTCCAAGCTTCTGAAGGCAAAAACTGCAATAGAAGTGAGTTCGTTCGGTTTAAATCGCCTTGTATATAGGAAGACACGGACTCTTGCGTTGAAAGCCCGTAAATTTCGTGAGGCAGATCAGATATTGGTACCACCTGGAAGTAATTGATGGCCCCATGTTTTTTTTTTTTTTTTTTTTTTTTTTTTTTTTTTTGAAAGGCCTATATCAATATTTACAGAAAATCATTGAAACTAAGTTAGGATCCTTAGCTAAGTGATAGAAAATGGCATTTGAAATTTGGTTGCAACACCGAAAAAAAAAATGGACACCAAACCTAAGGG
>NC_090725.1:300313485-300478485 GCF_036898095.1 Palaemon carinicauda | reverse complement strand
ATTCCTTTCACCAATCCACTCCAATCCTTCTCCACTATCTCCGACTGCTCTACGCATTACAAGATCCATGAGGAGGATAAGCAACTGACGTAAGTGTTATGCCTATGTAATTAATGCAATTAGTCAGGTCTCCTTTAATTTGTTTTGCCCTTTTCATCAACACTCACAAATCCCATTCTACAAAATAATTTTGTGTCATACTACTGCCACAAATGTAATTTGGATAGATGTTTAAAACTGTATAACTAAGAAAGAAAAGTGTAATTAATAGTGCAAAATTAAACTCCAAAAATACTTATTTACCTTTAATGCCTTTATTCTAAGGCTACAAGAAGGGTCTTAATGCAGCTTATGGTGTGTCAACACATTCAAACTAACCGCGCTTATAGCTCAGCCTCTTACAGCTGGTTTAAGTTCCTGTGATCCTAAGACTTCCAGTCAAGTTATCTTGTATTTTCAATAATGTTTTTATCTTAAGACTAGGTATCGTGATTTAATGATACATTAATATACATGAATGATTAAATATAGTCATTATAAGAGTAATCTTTATATGCAAAAGCCTTTCTGAAATAAATAATAACATGATACCTGAAAAAAGTTAATCAAGTAGCTATGAACCGTAGTAACCGTATGAAAAATCGAGCTTTTTCTACCATGTTCTGCCTTTTTCAAAGGATGAATTACGTTTAATTTATACATTAAAAACAAACAATAAATAATATTATAGACACTATGATGTGAAATTAGATATAAAATGAGAGTATAAACAATGTTTGTACAAATAAATATTCGAGTTCAGATAAATGTACGGTACAAACATTTGTTTACGTACCAGAGGAAGGTATCGTCGGATCTAGGGAAGGAACACCATCATCCCATCTCCTAAGATTTTCTTGTAAAAGCTGGTTTATACCTCCACCTTCAAAATTAAGCCCCACAAGATGGTCACGGCGAGCAGTAAGAATACTGCGGAAGTCAAAGAAGATAAAAAATCCCGAGGGCCAAGTCCCAGTAATGGACACGTCTCCGGCAATTGTGAAGACGTAGAGAAGGATGGAGGTTGGTAAAAGATATGCCTACGGCCCTGATATTGAAGTAAAATTTGAATAGGATGCAATCTATTTATTGTGTGTTGTTTTGGCACAATCTTTGTTATTGTGATATTTCACATTTCATGTGGTATTTTAATATTAGTAAATACACCATCCCTCTTTTCCTACCGTTTGCGTATTAATTCTTTCTTTTAGGCGTGGGTGAAAACCACTTTTCGTACATCCTGTATCGATATAATTTCACAAATAAGTATAAAGCATCCAAGTGGGTGTCACTTGGTGTCTCAGGCTTGACTCTGGGGGTTTCCTTTAGAAAAGGGAAACTCTGATATCAGAATTCTTCACGTGACATGAAAACCAAACTTACCTTACCTTTCTTTCATGGTCCTATGACACGGGAACATTACGCATTACAGGACTGACAATATGAGTTTATTTTATACACATAGGTATTTCATGAAAAATACAGGGTATTGCCTGTATATTGTTAAATCTACATTATCGAAGCACTTAGAGGAGATAGTCCTCAGGTTATTAAAAGTCCTAGTATCTTGTCTAGAAGGAACTTTTTTTATTTTGGAGTCTTCGTATATCAGCGGCCAGTTCTTCCTGTGTGGATTAAAAATGGACATCAATTGACCTAAATTTTCCGCCCTAACTTAACCTACAAGCCGCGTCCTTACCAACATACCTAATGGGGGGGGGGTAACACCCTGTGACCCCCCCCCTTACACTGCTGTATTTTAAGTTAGCTATAATATTACAAACAGGTGGCGGCTATCATACATACACCCCCCATCTGTAATTATTCCCGTTTCCACACTTACTCGTTGGCTGCACAATTGGAAAAGATTTATTTTACCAGTTGCGTTCAGGCGATCTTTTAAATGGCAACTTTGGTTTTTTATGTATTAGAAGCTATTGAGAATAATTTGGATGTCTGGTTCTCATAATTTGATGAAATATTGCATATATCTTGTACTCTCTAATATCGTTAATAGGCAGCCAGTGTAATGCAATTGGTATAGGAGTAATCCTCTCTCGGGGAGGAATGCTTTTTATCAGTCTTGCTCATTTGGTTATTATGTAGTCAATTCTGGTAATAACACAGTTTGTCATAAGTTTGTAACAGAATATTCATCCAGATTTTTTTCATTCCCATCGTCATCCTTACATCAAGGGGTCTGTTTCCTAATGCCTCCTCTCCAATACTTTCTATCAAGGGCATCCTCTTCCACCAAACCTCTTCTCTCTATATTATCCTTCACCCTCTCTTGCTATCTAATTCTCTGCTTCCCTCTTGATCTTCACTCCCTAACAGGTTCCTCCCAAGGCCTCTTCACTTCCTTCCCACCATCCATCCTCAGCATGAGGCCACACCGTCTCAGTTGTGACACTCTTACCACCTGTGTAATCTTTACTACACCTACTGTTCTTCTTATTTTATTGTTTTGCAATCATTCAAGCAGTGTTATTCCCATAATCCATCTCAACATTCTCATCTCTCTTTACTCAGACTTTGTTTCCTCTTTTTGTCTCAGGGCCCACATTTCTGATCTATACATTAGCACTGGTCTTATTACTGCGCTATAGTTATTGACTTTCATCTTTATTGCCATTTTCTTATCATTTACTACTCCTGCTACCTCCCTCCACATCCTCCAGGCTGCTTTTATCCTATTGTCAATTTCAGCGTCACATCCTCCCTCCTGACTTATAGTAGATCCCAAGTACCTAAATTGTTCCATGTGTTTTATGGTTAAGCCTCTACTGTCATGTATGGCTATTTTGTCTCTACCTTCCTTACTACTCTTCATAGCTTCAGTGTTATCCACATTTACCCTCAAACCACCTCTTTCCAATGTTTTTTACCACTGTACAACCCTTTTTTGCAAGTCTTCCTCATTTTCAGCATTGATCTCCAAATCATTTGCATATAGCAACTCCCATAGCTCTTCAATACTTCTTTATAAAAGCATTGTTTCTGAGAGGATATCCAGTGGCTTATACTACATTATTTATTTGAACCTTGAAAGACAAGTTACAGTCGAGAGATACCCCTAGGTCACGAACCTTACTAGATATCGGGACTGAGTTGTTATTTATGTTTGTTTGGATGTTTCACAAGTTTCTTAATCTGTTTTTTCTTCCAATAACCATAAATTCAGTTTGTTCCGTAACTGGAATACAAACCACGCTATTTAATAGGGGTATTACTTTCAGCGTAGCTGAAATGACGAGCCATTAATTTTTAACGAGGGTTAACTACCCACACCGCTAGTTGGGGGGGTAGGGAGGGTAGCTTGCTACCGCTCCCTCTCACACGCCTGTGATTGAGCTCACTTTGCTTTCGGCTCAGTTGGTGGACGGTCGTTGCTGTTTTTCATCCTCGCCGACAATTGGCAGTCATCAACGCCATTTATTTTTCTCTTTTTTTCTTAGACTGAGTGTGTGTGAAGTTGACTTCTGCGACCATGCGCACCTACCCTGGACTCTCCGACCGCCCCTGTGGAACATTTATGTCAGCGGTCGAGACTGATCGTCATGCCCTTTGTCCTTCTTGCAGAGGTCAACGGTGTGATAGTGTCAACAAGTGTAGTGAGTGGTCTTCCTTCCAGTGGGAGTTGTTTTCGTGACAGCGGAAGAAGTCCAATCGGGATATGTCTTCTTCGAAGGTTGCTTCGAAGGGAGGAAAACCCAAGGCCTCTTCTTCCGTCGCCCAAACCTCCTCCGTAGCTCCTACTTGGTCGGTCTCTTTCGAGAGACCGTCGAGTAGTAGCGTAGACCAATTTATTTCTGACCAACCCCGGGTCTTAAGAGATGAGGTTGCTTCCCCTAGCGAAGCAGCACCACCTCTCCCCCCGGGTGAGGCCTTGTCACTAACTTCCATATTTCAGATTTGGGGCGAACCCGTAGGCACTGCTTGAGTTCATCTGCATGGGTGCTTCTGTCAAGCAATTTTCGTCGCCGTCAGAGGTAGATTCCCTGACTCTTGTCAACGTTGTTGTGTCAGAGGTGTCTCATGCGACATCACCCATCTCCTCTGCCGCTACAAACTCTACAACTGTAGCTGCCGACTTAGTTTTCCCTGTTCCTGACCATCCTCCGAGGGGGAAACTTAAGTTCATCATCGTCCTCTCCTGCTAGTGTTTCTTTCCCCTCGGGGGAGTTCACTTACAGAGACTCCTCTTCGGAGGAATGCTGACAGTCAACTTGCTGATCCAATGGCCCCCAGAGGGCGCATCCATCGGAAGGCTCACCTTCCTCTTCGCCTTAGAAGCCTTCCTTCACCTGCAGTGAGGAGGTACCTCTTTGGTTCAACGTCTTCAATGCAGTCCCCCGCAGAGGATCCTCTAGACCTTCAATCGTCTATCACTGCACCTGCAACCAGTCTTGTGACTTCGGTCCTGGACCTCTCTGCAGATCGTTCGCGATCTCCTTCGGTGGGTGGTCGTCCTTTTATAGGATACGTCGACCATCCATCTTAACAGACCTGACGACCTTCCATCGCCGTTCCTGTATGAGCCTAATAAAGCGCCTCCAAAGTGCGCCACTGCGCGCCATCACTCTCGCCCTACGCGCCCTGACCAGCGCTCACCAGTAGCTCATCAATCAACAACGCTTCAGCGCACCACTCATCCCGCTCGCCCTCACAGAGGTCAGCAGCCTCATGCGCTTGTGCGCCAACATGCGCTTACGCGCCATCAGTCTCCTGATCTTCAGTGCTTTCTTGCGCCATGCGCACACGCGCCCACTATCACCTGCGCACCCTGCGCAAACACGCCCAGGGTCGCCTACACGCCAGCACACTACAGCGCACTTGCGCTCTCCTGCGCGCCAGTGCTCTCCTGTACCTATGCGCCCTGCGCCCACGATCTCCTGCGCGCCAACGTTCATCTGCGCACCAACGTTCATCTGCGCACCAGCGCTCTCCTATGCGCCATCTTGCGTGCCAACCAATGCGCCAGCAAAATCCTGTGTGCCATCACTCTCCTGTGCACAAGTTCGTAGGTGAGGCGACAACCATGTTGCCGCCCTCACCTGCGCGCACTCTCTCTCTTACGAACACGCGCCAACACACTCCTGCGCGCGTGCTCGCCAACATTCTCCCGCGGGTGAGCACCAATATTCCCCCTCGCGCGAGCACCAACATTCCCCCTCGCGCGAGCACCAACATTCCCCCTCGCGCGAGCACCGTTATTCTCCCTCGCGCGAGCGCCAATATTCTCCTGCACGAGAGCATGCGCACCAACAGGCACGTCATCCGCCAAGGTCTCCATCGCCTCATTCCCCTCCCCGCAAGCGCATACTATCGCACATTTTGGGAGAAGGGAAACAATTTCATGCAGAGGGGTTCAGGATCCCTATGCTACCTTCTAAGGCTAACCCACCTATTCCAGTAACTCCTCCCAGGGAACCTTCGGTCCCTTTCCCTTCAGGGGATCTGTCTGACAGTGCGTCTGTCAGCCAGCAGCCCTGGTTCAGTGCCTTAATCAGAGCCGTAACCCAGGCTTTCAAGCCAGTCCTGTCTGATCGCTCTTCAGAGCGACCTATAGCTCTAAATCTAAGGCATGGAACCATGGCTTCCTCTACCCCTTTGAAGAGGAGAAGAGGAATTTCGGATGCGGTCACTTCCCCGAGGGCGAAGCTGACTCCATGGAGGCCATCGAGGCAAGTTCCTCCTGTTCCTCAGACAAACTCTCCACCCCTGTCGGACGAAGATCTCCCGTCACCTAGGGAACCACGCGAAGAGAGAGACTCCTCCATCGCACCAATGGAGGAAATCTCTCCACGCCGAGAGTTCTCCGCAGTCTGAGAACAGAAGGGATATGCCACACACATCGATGTTGGAGTCTTACCTCCTTCCCCGGAAGGAATCCATAGACTCCAAAACCATGCTGAAGTCTTCCACTAGGGCTAGAATGGAGCCAGCCAGCCAGCCACTCAGGGAATGTCCACGACTCTCCCAAAGAAGAGCCTTTGGGGACAGAAGGAGACTTCACTGCAAGTCCTGCAACAGGAGGAGACCAGCAGGAGTCAGAACATGCATTCTGGCAGGTTCTGACTCTGAGGGTTCTCAACGGGTTTTTCGACCCAGAGATCCCCCCTCGAGAGGGCAAAGACACAGTCCTAGACAGCATCTTTGGTACTCAAAAACCCTCAAAGACCAGTGCAGCCCTGGTCTAGTCTCAAGGGGTGAAGAGTACCAGGGACAAGATCGCCCAGCAGCTCTCCGAGTTTGCCTCCTCCAACTGTTCTGGTACCATGAACAAGCTTCTCCCATCTCCTCGCGTACATCAGAGGAGGTACTTTGAGATCCTGGAGGAGCCAGTTCAGCTCTTCCTCTTCACCACTCGCTGGAAGAGCTAACCAGGGGAATCCCTCTTGAGAAACTCTCCAACCGGCAGGTCTCGTTCTCGGCAGCCCAGGGGAATCCCTCTTGAGAAACTCCAACCGGCAGGTCTCGTTCTCGGCAGCCGAGATCCTTAACCAGAAGGTCACGAAATATGCTATGCAAGCTACTTCGTGGCTTGATATCTGGTTAGGGACCTTAAGTATCCTAATACGATCAGAGGATTTCTCCAAGGAACGTACAGTACCAGGAAGGCTATGGAAACCTTCCTTCTCTCAGGTACTCGCACTATTGAGTTTCTGGCCCACCAAGTCTCAAACTTGTGGGCAAATACCATCTTGAAACGTCGAGATGCAGTAGCTGAGAGGTTCCACCAGAAGGTCCCTAGCGTCGAGATCAATAGGCTCAGACATTCCTCCATAGAGGGGTCCCATCTGTTTGAGCCTAAGGATGTGGAACATGCTGCTGAGAGGTGGAGGAAGTCTCATCAAGACTCCCTCCTCCACAGGGCTTTAACATCTAAGCCCTATAAACCTCCAGCACCACAGCAGTCCCGTCCAACCAAGACCACAACGACGACAAAAACTGCAGCGAAGACAACGGTGTCTTAAGCCCTTTCTTGTCAAAGATAGGAAAGGCAAAAAGTCCTCCAGGGGAGGGAAAAATCCTAAGAGGGAGCAGCCGAGGCCGCTAATGCTAGGATAAGCAGTCCCCCTGCATTTCCACTAGTGGGGGGATGCCTACAAAGTTGAGCAAACAGGTGGAAGGAACTTGGGGCCGATTCCTGGACAATCTCCGTGATCAGTCTGGGATATCGCGTCCCATTCATAACATCTCTACCTCCCCTGACCAGGAATCCTGTGTCATTGAACTCCCTTGCCATGGGACGAATAGCAGAAGTCCAGACCCTGTTGAAGAAGGGCGCTCTTCAAGAGGTCCTCGACGGATCCTCAGGTTTCTTCAGTCGACTCTTTCTTGTAAAGAAGGCGTATGGAGGCTGGAGACCAGTCATCGACCTCTCAGCTCTGAACAAGTTTTTCAAACAAACTCCGTTCAGCATGGAGACGGCAGGCACGGTCAGACTAGCAGTAAGACCGCAAGACTTCATGTGCGCACTGGACCCAAAGGATGCGTACTTCCAGATCCCAGTCCATCCGTCTTCAAGGAAGTACAGTACTTAAGATTCAGCCTAGACAACAGAATATACCAGTTCAAGGTGCTGTGCTTCAGTCTTTCCACAGCACCACAAGTCTTCACCAGAGTGTTTACCCTAGTGTCATCTTGGGCACACAGGATTGGCATCCGTCTCCGTTATCTGGACAACTGGCTAATCCTAGCAGACTCGGTGTCAACCCTTCTTCAACACCGAGACAAACTTCTGAGACTGTGCCAGGATCTGGGGATCCTGATAAATCTCGAGAAGTCCTCTCTGCTTCCCACAGGTATACTTAGGCATGGTTGTAGACACCATTCTCCACAAAGCCTTCCCATCAGACGACAGGATAGCAAGGCTGAGAAAGGTTGCAAGACCTTTTCTGAGATGAGAAAAACCTCCAGCCCAATCGTGGCTACGTCTCCTCAGTTACCTTTCATCGCTGGCCCATGTAGTTCCCAATGGTCGCCTCAGGATGAGATCCCTCCAGTGGCGACTCAAGTCCCGGTGAAATCAAGCACACGACTCCCTGGACATCCAGATCCCCATGGGACCTGTGGAACTGACAGACCTCCAGTGGTGGATGACAGACGAGAATGTACGAAAGGGAGTGGGTCTTCTCGTCCTCTCCCGGATTTGATGCTGTTTTTAGATGCTTCAAAAAAAGGTTGGAGGGCCCACGTGCTGCAACACACGACCTCAGGCCTCTGGTCAGAGTCAGAAAAGTACCTCCACATAAATCTAGAGATGAAGGCCGTCTTTCTGGGTCACCAAGAACACCATCTCAGCATGGATTCGCAAGGTCATAGACCTTGCATTGAATCCAGACTCTCCTCCTTCACATCGTCCCAGAGCTCATGATGTCAGGGATGTAGCTATGTCCCTGGCATTCAAGAGAAACTTCTCAGTGACGTAGGTTCTTCGCGGGTTGGGTGTGGAATCGTGAGACCACATTCACATCCCCTAGCTACAAGACATGACCCACCGGAGACTCGATACGTTCGCTATCGGTCCTGTGGTGGCTGCACAACAGCTGGTTTAAGACCTCAAGCTCCTTATTGGACAAGTAGCAGAAGGTTGAGGGCATTGTTACCTGGTTTTAGTCTGCGGGAATGAAAAGGTTTGACTGGACCTTATTCTTTTCTTCATCCTCCCCTCTCTTAGGGAAAGCAGTATTCTGGATTCTCTGCACAGCTGACCTCAGACCACTGCAGGTAAACCAGGCTCCCTTGTGTACCTAGTATTAAGACTAATACTGTTGCGTCCCCATACCCTGGCGAGGTGGTATTGGGAAAGTCCTGGTTACACAGTTTCTCCTTCTAAAGAACTCGGAATAACTTTACCTGGACGGTCACACTTCTATATACCTCAACACAGCTTGCGTAGGCCGCGGACCTTGCATAGCAAGGTTTTGGAGAGGTGCAGGGAATCCTTATTTTTGAGTACTGACATACCCAGATAAGGAGCATCCGGGTAAAGCCAAAAGCTAGATTGGCAGGGACGTCCACCCTACCTAATGGGTGAGTCACCCCTTTTAAATAGCGTGGGTTGTATTCCAGTTACGGAAGAAATGACAAATTTGTAGATAATTTGTATTTTTCATAACTATATAGAACGGAGTAAGGGGGGTAACGGCGGGAAAAACCTTGGTCGAGATTGAGAGATCACAAGTGACTCCAAGAAAAGTAGTTCTCGGTGAGTATGTTAGGAAAAATAAAGATTATTTAAAATTTTTGATTTTTCATAACTATACAAACCTTGGCTATTTAAACAAACTTGCCCACCAGCCCTATCCCCCCTTGAAGTCCTACCTCCAAGGAAAGTGAGCTCAATCACAGGTGTGTGAGGGGGAGCAGTAGCAAGATACCCTCCCCTACCCCCGCTAACTAGCAGTGTGGGTAGTTAACCCTTGCTAAAATTTTAATGGCTAGTCATTTCAGCTACGCCGAAAGTAATACCCCTATTAAATAGCTAGGGTTTGTAAAGTTAGGAAAAATACAAATTATCTACGAATTTGTCATATTTTATGTTATTGCTGTTATGTATAAGTTGAAATTGGGGAGGAAGTTAATGGCAGTGGTGATGAGACAGTTTAATTGGAGTATGATACCACCCCCATTTTGCATGAAGCCTTTATTCCTTCATGTTGAGTTGATAAATTTTGTTGTTATGATGGTTAATATATACTGTATTTTAAATTTTTTTGATGATACATGGTATACAAAATTTTACCCACTAGTCTTGATAAGAATTGTAAGAATTTAACATATAAATGATAGGAATTATATATCTTAAGTTATTATTTTTTATATTGTTCTTGAGAAGTAATCTAAATTTGAGTCATTTATTCTGATATACTTAGAGAACATACCATATCACTTATTCTATTAGTAGTATAGAAACAAACTTAGGAAAAAAATATTGTTAGTAATTCAGCTATCTTTGGCTATTGAATACCAGTGATGGTGATTGATATATATATATATATATATATATATATATATATATATATATATATATATATATATATATATATATACACACACATATATATACAGTATATATACAGTATATATATAACGTATTATATATATATATATATATATATATATATATATATATATATATATATATATATATATAATGTATTATATATATATATATATATATATATATATATATATATATATATATATATATATATATATAATGTATATATATATATATATATATATATATATATATATATATATATATATATAAATAAATGTATGTATATTATTCTGTATATATATACCAATCACCATCGCAGGTATTTAATACCCAAGGAAGGTTGAATTACTACTTAAAAATTTTCTCAAGCTTGTTTTTATGCTACTAATAGAATAAGTGATATGGTATGTTATATAATGCATATATTATATAAAATGATATTGTATAAAGAGTTTTTGTACTTATGCTACACTGATTTTCCATTTCAGATAGTGGAATGCGAGTTGGGAAGGCCTATCAGGCTGAAATTCCTTCAATGTTACCTGCACAAGGTAAATTTTCCTCTCTTTTATAATTTTTTACTAATTCCTATCAATGAAATTTAATCTGGTACAAAACCCACTTATGATACTTAACCTAAAGAAAGGTCACAGTTGTCACAACACACGCCACCCTGAGAGGCGGAGTGTCGTCGTTGCACCCATTGTTTAAGGGTGTCTGTATCTAGGCTCCTACTTGACTGTCCTTTGTATGAGACAGAGTGAACAGGAGCTTCGGGAAGAGATTGGGGGCGAGAGAAGAAGTCTGAGGTTTCTTCGCCCTTGAGGAAGACCCCTATGGCGAAGAATCTCTTAGACTTCGTTGCCTTCACTTTCTTTTTACCTCTGTTCTCATTTCTTTTCCTCCATCTTGCTGTCCATTCTCTTTCAACTTATAAATCATAGTACAACTATGATGGTTTTTCCTCATGCTGCACCTCTTTGCTGATTATTTTCCCCAGCCTTGGCATCTGGCTTTATTGCCCATATTTCATAGATGCAATGTAAATTCAACCAAATCAATTATGTAGTTTTAAAGATGGAAGCCGATGTAGATAAATTGTGTCTTTTCAACCTGTTGTGTAATTTAACTGGTGACCATCCCTTATATTCTGGCTTATTTATTTCTCTGTTGATTTTTTTTCCCATTACAGTACAGAGATGATTTTAATTTGTTTCAATGCATATACAAATCTTTTGACCTTTAAAATGGAGATTGCCTTTAACGGAGTGTGAATGACCATTAAAATTACGAACAAGTTAGTTAACAACAAGTGGGAAGCTCGGGCTAATATCCCAGCCCACTTTCCTGTTAAAGCCACTTCACTTTGGTCTTCGGTTGTAACGAGTAAATACACTCTTTATAAGGCTGTTGAATATTTTTCTCATACATTTTAGATTGATTACACTTAACCCTATACTATAGCATTTTATTACTATGACTCATGCTTAAAAATGTGCTCAATTACCTTTATCGCGCCATAAATGACTGCTATAGCGCACCCTGTTGGTCGAGAAATTCAAATATTGCGGCCTCCGTCAGTGAGTAGGTAAATAGAATGGCCTATTATAATTTGTTTTTAATTTTAACAGTATATACTCAGGTAACAGCCGATCTCACGTATTGTGTGACCCTCAAATTTTAACCCACAAAATATTGTGTATCATTCGAGTTACTTCTTGAGAAACCAAATTACAATGGACTAACCTCTTTACTCCTTTTCTTTTTCCCATCTTCATTAGGTTAGAAAATTAAAAGATAATGATAAAAGTATTGTTAGTAACGTTATAATCATTGCGTAAACGCATACAGACACAATAACCACCGAACAACAAAAGAGCTATTTTGTTATGAACTATCGAATCAAATAACTACTGTTTTGCTTGTATTTCAATTATCGTATGATAGTAAACAAAGTACAGTATCATAAGGCTGACATTTTTACATAATACCCTTATTCACTATGGAGAAAATATCCTCAAATATGAATATAAACTAACAAGCTGTAAATGTACGTGAGAAAAACAAACAATATTCATTATTTCTCATATACAGTAGTTGATTTATTTCCTTTCACTGGGCTATCTTTCCCTGTTGGAGCCCTTGGGCTTATAGCATCCTGGTTTTCCAACTAGGGTTGAAGCTTAGCAAGTACAGTAATAATGATATTAACCCTTTTACCCCCAAAGGACGTACTGGTACGTTTCACAAAACCCATCCCTTTACCCCCATGGACGTACCGGTACGTACTTGCAAAAAAATGCTATAAAAATTTTTTTTTTCATATTTTTGATAATTTTTTGAAAAAATTCAGGCATTTTCCAAGAGAATGAGACCAACCTGACCTCTCTATGACAAAAATTAAGGCTGTTAGAGCAATTTAAAAAAAATATACTGCAAAATGTGCTGGGAAAAAAAATAACCCCTGGGGGTTAAGGGTTAGAAATTTCCAAAGAGCCTGGGGGTAAAAGGGTTAATAATGATAATCTGTTTGGAATCAGGGAAAGCTGTAGCCGAAACTGGAGGAAACAAAAAGGAAATTTAGTGGGAACCTATGAGTGCTTAAATCGCGTTTTTTCAATATTAAACTTACCCGATGATCATATAGCTGCATCCCTGCTGCCCGACAGAAAAAACCTACGGGCGGAATACGCCAGCGATCGCTATACAGGTGGGGGTGTACATCAACAGCGCCATCTGTCAAGTAGGTACTCAAGTACTCGATGTCAACAAAGAACCAATTTTCCCTCTGTCGTGCCACTGGCAAGACCTACTAAATACGCCGTCCCTAACTGGATTTGTTTTCACAACGATTTGGTGAAGTACACTATTCCAGTTTTGAGCTTTCGCTATGCAGGGGTTTTATCTTCATTTCAAAACTTGAACTCGTTTTGGATAGATTTAATTTTGGTGTCGAAGAGAGTATGGACTCTCTTTCACTTTTAAATGGCCGACCCTTCCCTTAGACAGAAGTGTGTTTAGGTTTTTGGTAATTTTGCTTAACAAGTTATATTTTATATCTCTCCGCCTTTATAGGCCTCTTCGATTAACTTTCCATTTATTATAAACTTATAAAAATTAATTTTTATGTTTGTTTATATGCGACCTTTCCTAATAGTAGGCGGTCCTTACTTGGAACCGAAGTTAATTAACATTGAGCCCGTCATATCGTATTTAACCTTTTAAGAATTTAATACTTTTTAATTTTAATGTTTTATGAAAGAATTTCTTTGATAGTCTCGTACTGTTTTCAAAGATGAACTAACGTTTAGTTTTTTAGTCTCTGCAGTTGTTGACGTTCAGAACGTTCAACTTGCGCTCTATCGTTACGATAGAGAGAGAGTGTTTCACGGTTTCACGTTGCAGTAAGAGTAAACCGATTCTAGCGTTTAGTTCATTCTTTCTTAGCTTAAATGGTTTAAATTCTAAATAAAGGAACTTTTTATTTGGGAAACCTTTCAGTTTTTTCCTTTAACATATAACATGTTTTAACGATATATATTTGGGCTCTTCTCTCAGGTGCTAAGTCAAGAGAGAAGAGAGAGAGAGATAGAGACGGAGGGAGAGAGAGGAGAATAAACGTTTCGTTCAAGCGGGTAACGTTGTTCTCGTTTTTTACTCTTCTCCCTAGTCGCTGTAGGGGAAGAAGGTAAAACGTTTCTAGAGTTTTATTCTTGTTCCCAGGCTTTATGCGGTGAGAGATTGTAAACGTAGTTTATTTGATGTAGTGTTTAGTCTCTTTTCCAGCCACTGAATTCGTTTTTTACTCTTCTCCCTAGTCGCTGTAAGGGAAGAAGGTAAAACGTTTCTAGAGTTTTATTCTTGTTCCCAGGCTTTATGCGGTGAGAGATTGTAAACGTAGTTTATTTGATCTAGTGTTTAGTCTCTTTTCCAGCCACTGAATTCTTTATCTTTATTTATGTTTTTCTGTTGCATTGTAAAACTGTTTTCGCAATTACTACCTTTTAATGAAGGATAGGATTGCGTGTTTCAGGTAGAAATCAGTTAAAGTTTCGATTTCAGTGAAATAAGTGCAAACAGAAAATCAAAAGTGATAAAGTGATATGCGCAAAGTGTTACAGTGTTGCGTACGAGGGTTCGTCTGTTCGTGCCAGTTGTTCACCTAGTCCGGGACCTCTTACAAGCTCCCAAGCCCAGGGGAGAAGTAATGTCGAACGACTTATGGGTTCCACAGGCCTTGATTGACGAACAGACGTTTTTCCCTCCGTGGTTTCGGGCGTATCTACACACGTTGCCGACGTGATCACCCCACCCACACAAAGACGAGAGAGCCCATTTATTCCTCGTCTGCGGAAGAGGTTTCTCGTAGAAACCATGGACCAAATCTTGCAGTTTTTAAGTGCAAGTCGGTCCCTTCCGCGCAAGTCCAACGGCCTAGGTGTAGCCACTGGGTCAGTTCGGACTCGCTGCAGTCATCCGACGACTGCACACCTCCCAAGAGAGGCAAGGTGGTACCGCAACAGGCAGTAACTCCGTCTGTTGCCGCACCAGCTGTTTTAGACCCTCAGTCACAACGGACAGTAGCTCCGTTTGTTGCCGTTTTTTGTAGACCCTAAGTGGTCTTTACTGCAGTCTATGCAGACTCAGTTAACTGCGGTTATGCAGGAGTTTCATGCGGAGAAGGTTTACCCTGCTCTCGTTAGCCTACAACCTGCCACGGTTGTGCGCCCAGCTCACGCTGAGGCTGCCTGCTCCCACACTCCGGCTGCGGAGAGCTCCACCTCCGATGCGCAATCGACCCTGCCAGACGCATGTTAACGTTAGCCGACGTGCGGCTCCCTCCGTTAACATGCGTGAGCTACCGCATCAGCAGTGGGAAGGTGGAGCCAAGCTGCCGTGTTTTGACGCGATGCGTTAGTTTCCGCAACCCACGGCAGTCCCCACCACGCACCACCACTCCGCTTTGGTTGTTGCCTGCTCCGACTGCGGAGAAGGTTGACGATACACCCGTTTGCCTACAACCTGCCACGGTTGTGCGCCCAGCATGGCTGCCTGCTCCCACACTCTTGTTGTGAGAGCTCCTCCACCCATGCGCAGTCGACCCTGCCAGACGCATGCTCACGGAGCACTCCGTTGCCGTGCGTGAGCTACCACAAGCTGCCGTGTTTTGACACGGTGTGTCAGCCTCCGCAACCCACTGTGGTTACCGCCACTCGCCCGCAGCAGACTAGTCAGTCAGGAGTTGAGGCTTCCCCACACAGCTTTGGTTGTTGCCAGCTCACAGACTGTCAAGCAGTTACATGATGTTGCCTTCTGGTCTGCTACTAATGCACCAGTGCTGTATGTCCTCACGCACCTGTTGTGGTTGACAGTTCAGTTTTTGACAGTTCACAGACTGTCAAGCAGTTACATAACGTTGCCTTCTGGTCTGCTGCTTATGCACCAGTGATACCCTCACTGAGATACCTAGCTTTTCTCGGACATGGTTCCTGTAGATGAGAAAGTGCTGTTCTCCCTCCTTCTGATATTCCTTTGAGGACTCTGTCATTTGGAGAGGAGCCTTAAGCTGCTTAGCCTCCTATGGACTTTAATTAAAGCATAACAATGCTTCCAGGGATGGTAAATGGTTCCGCTTCAGTCGCTAACCCTTTGAAAGGGTCTTCCCCTGACTGTTCAGACTCCCAACCACGTTCTCTTCTCGGACGCATCGGAAGTAGGCTGGGGTGCGACATTAGGCGGTAGGGAATGCTCGGGATTATGGAACTCGAGTCAAAGGACAATACATTTCAACTGCAAGAAGCTTCTGGCAGTACGTCTGACCTGGAAAAGCTTCAGGTCTCTCCTTCAAGGCAAAGTGGTGGAGGTGAACACGGTCAACACCCTGCTTTGACGTACATCTCCAAGCAAGGAGGGACCTACTCTCTGACATGGTACGAGTTCGCAAGAGACCTCCTCTCCTGTTCAACAGGTCTAGACTTTTCACTAGTAACGAGGTTCATCCAAGGCAACTTGAATGTCATAGCAGTTTGTCTCAGTAGGAAGGGACAAATAATTCCAACATATTGGACCCTCCACAAGGATGTATGCAAGAGACTTTGGGCCACCTGGGGCCAGCCAATCATAGATCTCTTCGCAACCTCGATGACCAAGAGGCTCCCAATACTTTGCTCACCTATCCCGGACCCAGTAGTAGTTCATATAGATGCCTTTCTACTAGATTGGTCACATCTAGATCTATATGCATTCCCTCCGTTCTAGATTGTCAACAAGGTACTGCAGAAGTTCGCCTCTCACGAAGGGACAAAGATGACGCTAGTTGCTTCCCTCTGGCCCGCGAGAGAATAACTCACCGAGGTACTTCGATGGCTGGTAGACGTTCCCAGAACACTTCCCCTAAGGGTGGACCTGCTACGTCTGCCACGCGTAAAGAAGGTACTCCAAGGCCTCCACGCTCTTCGTCTGACTGCCTTCAGAATATCGAAAGACTCTCGAGAACTAGAGGTTTTTCGAAGGAGGCAACCAGAGCGATTGCTAGAGCAAGGAGAACATCCACCCTTAGAGTCTACCAATCGAAGTGGGAAATCTTCCGAAACTGGTGCAAGTCAGTATCCGTATCCTCGACCAGTACCTCTGTAACTCAAATAGCTGACTTCCTCTTATACCTGAGGAAAGAACGATCTCTTTCAGCTCCCACTATCAAGGGTTACAGAAGCATGTTGGCATCAGTCTTCCGTCACAGAGGCTTAGATCTTTCCAACAATAAAGATCTACAGGACCTCCTTAAGTCTTTTGAGACCACGAAGGAGCGTCGTTTGGTTACACCTGGTTGGAATTTAGACGTGGTTCTAAGATTCCTTATGTCAGACAGGTTCGAACCACTTCAATCAGCCTCCCTGAAAGATCTCACCTTTAAGACTCTTTTCCTGATATGCTTAACCTCAGCTAAAAGAGTCAGTGAGATTCATGCCTTCAGCAAGAACATCGGATTCTCATCCGAAACGGCTACATGTTCTACAACTTGGTTTTCTAGCCAAACATGAGCTGCCTTCTCGGCCTTGACCAATATCGTTCGATATTCCAAACTTATCGTATGGTTGGAAATGAACTAGAAAGAGTATTATGTCCTGTAAGAGCTCTTAAGTTCTATTTTAAAAACCTTTACGAGGCCCGTCTGAAGCTTTATGGTGTTCAGTTAAGAATCCATCTTTGCCTATGCAGAGAATTCTTTATCCTATTTTATCAGACTGTTAATACGAGAAGCTCATTCCCTTCTGAATGAGGAAGACCAAGCTTGGCTGAAGGTAAGGACACACGAAGTTAGAGCTGTCACAACTTCCGTGGCCTTTAAACAAAATAGATCTCTGCAAAGTATATTCGACGCAACCTATTGGAAAAGCAAATCAGTGTTCGGGTCTTTTATCTTAAGAATGTCCAGTCTCTTTACGAGAACTGCTACACTCTGGGACCATTCGTAGCAACGAGTGCAGTAGTGGTGGGGGCTCCACCACTACAATTCCCTAATTCCAGAACCTTTTTAATCTTTCTCTTGAAATATTTTTGGGTTGTCCGGAAGGCTAAGAAGCCTTTCGCATCCTACTTGATTTGGCGGGTGGTCAAAATCATTTCTTGAGAAGCGCCTAGATTAGAGGTTTTGATGAGGCCCTTTAGTATGGGTTGCAGCCCTTCATACTTCAGCGCCTAGGAGTCGCTCAGCATCCTATGAGGATTGCGAGGCTCAGTAAGGAAGACGTACTTAAAAAGGCAGAGTAATTGTTCAAGTCGTCTTCCTTACCAGGTACTTATTTATTTTATGCTTGTTATTTTGAATAACTGCTAAAATGAAATACGGAATACTTAGCTCATAATAATGTCAACATGTAATGCTGGTCTCTACCCACCCCCCTGGGTGTGAATCAGCTATATGATCATCGGGTAAGTTTAATATTGAAAAATGTTATTTTCCTTAGTAAAATAAATTTTTGAATATACTTACCCGATGATCATAAATTAAAGGACCCACCCTTCCTCCCCAATAGAGACCCAGGGGACAGAGGAGAAAATTGGTTCTTTGTTGACATCGAGTACTTGAGTACCTACTTGACAGATGGCGCTGTTGATGTACACCCCCACCTGTATAGCGATCGCTGGCGTATTCCGCCCGTAGGTTTTTTCTGTCGGGCAGCAGGGATGCAGCTATATGATCATCGGGTAAGTATATTCAAAAATTTATTTTACTAAGGAAAATAACATAATTAAATGTAAATGCTGAATTTCGAAGGTAACGTTTCAAAGCTTCTGAAAATCGAGAATATAGTTTTATTATAGCATAATAAAAATAATTTCCTAAGCTTTATAATCAAGCACCACAGAGCTAAAGATTATAAATTATTATGCATCGGTAACATGAATGAAATTCCAGTTACCTTTTATATGCGATTCAACAGTAAATAAGATATCAGAGAATTATTTCAAATAAAACTATTAAAATGAGTATGCTAATTGGAAAATGATAGATCAAGTAATAATTGCTACTTTTAGGAAATATGAAATATCCTTCGGTAGTTTGCCTTAATGAGCGGATTTAGAAAGCATGAGGGAGTTTCAATTGACTTATAAATGTAAACATTTATGAGATTTTAAGATTTTTAAGAAACATGTTTGATGAATGAAATTTAAATTTCTGTATACATTAACTCTAATAAACTTTTCTATTACTTAGATTTAATATTGTAATTTATTTGTATTTCTTCCAAAATTTATTCAGACTAGCTCTCTAAGATTTGAGTTTGACCAATTGGGCTGGATAATCTTTTCCCTTTTGATAATGATAATATTTTGTTTGCAACAGAGCGCCGTCCTGAACAGTGTCCTGAGCGAGCATTGCTGGTTTGGGCCCCAAAGCTTGAAATCAATGAAGAAAGCTGTAAGTGATTCGTGAATTTTTCTAGTATTTCTATACCATACCTCAAGGCAGATGTGTATAGTGTTTGGTCCTTGACATGATCAATTTATAATGTTTGTATCATCTACAATGAAAATTCTATTTTCAGTGGAGCAGTATATATGGTTAGCCAAAGACAAGTATGGTTACAATGCGGAGCAGGCTCTTGGAATGCTGTTTTGGCATCGCCATGACTTGGAGAAAGCCACAGCTGACTTGGCAAACTTTACACCTTTCCCTGATGAGTGGACAACAGAGGATAAAGTTCTCTTTGAGCAGGCTTTTCAGTTCCATGGAAAAAGTTTTCATCGAATAAGGCAGATGGTGAGTTGCATAGGGAGTGAACATTATGTTGTTACAAACATCATATACATGTGTTTGTTCAAGTACAGTATTAGGGAGTGAACATTATGTTGGTACAAACATCTTATACATGTGTTTGTTCAAGTACAGTGTTAGGGAGTGAACATTATGTTGGTACAAACATCTTATACATGTGTTTGTTCAAGTACAGTGTTAGGGAGTGAACATTATGTTGGTACAAGCATCTTATACATGTGTTTGTTCAAGTACAGTATTAGGGAGTGAACATTATGTTGGTACAAACATCTTATACATGTGTTTGTTCAAGTACAGTATTAGGGAGTGAACATTATGTTGGTACAAGCATCTTATACATGTGTTTGTTCAAGTACAGTATCTTTTTAGCTTTGGTCTTCATCTTTGTTTAATGAGAGGATAGTCTTGGATAAAGTCATGTCAGATTAAAAGCTTTGTAATGGTGGCTTTACAAAGGTGATACAGTAAGTAGAAAAGTAAGCTCTTTACCTTGTCCATTTAAGAACTACTATAATTAAGTTCCTCTTATCCAATTTTCAGAAGATTATATAGTAAATATAAAAGTATATGCAAGTTTAAATTTTGTTCATGACCATACAAGAAAACAAGCAACTGACATGTAAGTAGTTTTTCATGAATAAATTTACAGAAAATTAAGGGCTTAGACCTGATGCTTTCATAACATTTCGGAAGATTAATTCACATATTAAGAATTTTAAATTTTTTATGTTTCCTGGACTTGTTTTGAAGGCCATCGAAATTTTCTAAACAAGTACTTATAATTCATTCTCCCTCTCTTTAGTAATTATAGTTTATGATTTATCTCCAGCTACCAGACAAAACAATAGCTCAACTAGTCAAGTATTATTATCTCTGGAAGAAGACTAGACAGCGGAGTTCTCTCATTGACCGGCACGCAAGAAAGCACACTGCCAAATTACAGGTACGTGAATCTGTAAGATGTAGTTTTGGTGGTTCATGTGCCACTTTTATTCGTATAGGTTTGCCTTTTTAATCTATTTCATTAAGTATTAATTATTTCCATGAATCTCCTGATGTTCGTATTGCTTCTCCAGAAGCCCTGTTTAATCGACACACACATTTAATTTTGAAATTTTTATATTTTCTTTCCCTTTAATGAATACTTGTTAAAGACAAGGGAATGGGACCTTTATTAGTAAAGGTGAAAAGGCCAGGTTGTCATCGCTGTTAATCTAGTCTTCAGTTATCTTTGCCGACTGGCTGCGATCACACTTAAATTCTTCACTTTTTTAGATTGTTTATTTACTGCACTCAAATATGTCTTCCCTTGGTTTAGTTAGCAATTATTACCACGAATATGCATGGGAATTATTTATGGGAGATCATAACCCACATTCCCTTTGTGTATTATGTTGGGGGCATCACTGTGATTTAAATAATTGTTGTGAAGAGTGTGTTTCACTCGATACCTTTCATGGAAAAGTATTTTCAACGGTTGCCCATCAAGTTAACAGTTCTAAGCAGAAAAGAAATTGATGTTAGTTCAGTGGAGAAGCTGGGGAAGACTAAGCTAGTTGATTTTAACAAGGCTGATGATGATATTAACGCACTTCCACCTTTAGACAATGCATAAGTTCAACCACCTTTCAATAGGGATAAGCCTCATGACATCATTTGCCTCCTTTGTTAAACTTCAGAAGTCCAGTGATTCCTCCCTTAGCTCGGTAATTCTGGTTCATATCAAACCATGTCCAACCCCCCCCCCCCCATAGTTTTTCTAATGATGATAGGGTTTCATTCAGTAAGGGTTTTGAATGTAAAATGCGCTTCACAGACTCGAAAGCCTCACAGACTCATAAGCCTCACTTAGTCTTGAAATCTTGACATACTTTAGTTTTCCCTTCTGCCAAACCCTTGCAATCAACAATTCTAGTTGCTCTTTAACACGGAATTAGCTTGTGAGGTAGGAGACCGAGCAGATTGGACTGACCTATTTTCCCTCCGCTCGCTAAAGTAAGTGCTTTTCACCATAAAGGTTGTAAAAATTCCCGTACAGTATTACTTGAGTGGATGGCATGGTATATCGTATGATTTTCTTTTTAAATTCTGAAGAGATGAATGAAGATTCAACTAATTTGAATAAGTTTTATCAAGTTTCAGACAACAGTGTTCGCAGTTCGCCAAAAATTTTGGCCACTAGCTTGTCTCAAGTAACGTTAACTGGGCAATAGTGAATACAAATCTAATACGTGTCTACGAATTCCCACTGCTACCCCCTTTTTCAGTTAATGTTCAGGACAGGAAAATGAAGAAGAGGAAACTCAATCAGTGATGAAAGTTAGGAAGTATAGCATTTGCAATCTTTACGTAACATTATTGCAGACATAAAACCTAATAAAGTTTAAGGTAACTTCAGAAGTATCTTGTCCTTCTCAATTGAAAAAGTGGCTTCTTGTAAGGCAGTTTACACACCTCAATTCTCCAACTTTGTTCTGATTTAGTCTCTAACTCAAAGATGTGCTAATTGATCCTCAGATACTTGCCGACTCACGACCGTGACCACAACTGGTATGTCCGGTGATGTGTGGTCACAACATTTGTCAAAACGAGAAATTTAGTTATCAATCACCAAACAGAGCATAATGTTAAAAAGTGCAAGTCAAAACATGAAATTTAGCATTTGAAATCAGCAAATAATAATGTACAGTATTAAAAATTGCCTAAGAACACGAATCAAGACGTAAAATTTAGAGTTGTATAAATAGCCAAACACAGAGTAATGTTAAATATCATACAGTAAGTCAGAAGTGAAATATAGCATTATAAATTAGCACTTAATACTATACAGTACTGTATTAAAAATCTCCAAAAAACTTAAGTCAATCTGAAATTTAGCATTAGAAATTGAAAACTAATGTTGTATAATTTAGTAGTATTATCAATGATATTTAGTTAATCATATGTGAGCATAGAAATAATTTTTTTTATATATAAAATTACTTATTTTTTTACTCGCCTATTATTCATATACATACCAACCCTACCCACTAACTCAATAGTATCAAAAGGAGGGTTATTGTTGACTTCAAAACTGAATACTAGATTATCAGCAATTACAACCATGTGTTTTCCACCTTACTACTTACTACTAGAAAGGTCCCATTCCCATTTTAATTGCATGTATTTGTTGAAGCAAAGGAAAATGGGAAAATTTTAACATTTTATGGGTAAGTGTCGACTAAACCGGGCTTCTGGAGAAGAAGGATTGCGATCACCAGAATACGGTATAGAAATAAGAAAATTTTTCAATTAGAATTTTGGTTTTTGTTGAAACCTGTTGGGTAAGTTGAGGGTAGTATGGTATCTTTCTTGAGAATGCATTTTCGTAAGAATAATAAGAAAGCTATTGTGTTTTGTTTGTAGTGTTGAGGTCTTTAGTTCAGATTACAACACGTTATGTTTTCAATATAGCAGATTCTTCTGACTAGTAATAATTACTATATTTATAACCTACATGAGAACATGCGGGATATCTAAAAGCTAACAGTAATTCCACAAAGTTCAAAGCCCAAAATCCCAGAAGAGGGTCAGTAAAGTCTGAGCTCTTCAAGCTGTGAGCTGTAGATATTACTCAAAGGTCTATAGAGCTCTTTCGTCCCCTAGTTACACCCCCTTTGCAGCCTTCTACTAGACTGAACCTCCATTTTCGTTTCCTCTTCCATCTTGCCGTCCATTTGCACAGGGGCACTGAATGCTGTAACAGGTTCCAGTGCTTGAGCCTTTGAAACCAAATTCATACATGTGATCTAATGTAAAGCCTATATTAAACTGTTTTAATCTTAACATTTAATAAAAGGATAAATTTATCCAAAAATGTATCATGTCTTAAAAAGGGGCCAGCTGTAAAGTGCAAAAGTTTGGTAAGTTAAGATGTTCTCATTTAAATGTTATTATTTTCTCATAGGGACTGTTTAATTATTTCTATCAACCTCCAGATGTTCATATTGTTTCTGTTTTAAAGCTTGCTTATGTGGATGTTTATCTCGAGAGACTATAAAAAGTCCCATTTTCTCGGCATTCAATAGTGTTAGTCTTCTAATATAGTATTGAGACAATCTATTGGCTAATGGCAATAACCATGACGTGTGTAGACCATACCGTCATTAGTCTTTCTCCCTCTGCTTTCACCTTGCTGTATCAAGTCGACAGTGTGTTTACTCCTTTTTAAATTCTCAAGATTGATAAGTGTTATTTAAGTTATCAGTGATTGTAAGGAATGTCATCCTCTGAATTTACTGTGTGGATTGTTCAAAGGAATTTTTGTTTGGGTGATCATGATCCTCATTCTCTAATGTCTCGTGCCAAAGCCAATATTGTAATTTAGATAAGGGTTGTGATGAATGCAAAGCCCTTACTGGCCCTCTTAGGGGAAAATCTATTCAAGTGGCTGCTGATCAAATTAAAAGCTCTGAACATAAAAGAAAACTTAACTATTAATTCAAGTGAGAGTCCGACAAATTATGGCTCGTTTATTATGGCGTGGATGATGACAATAATTCCGCTCAAGCCATTAACGAGTCTATCTTTGATAGTCATGATCTAAAGAAGCTCTTCTCACCTTTATCTTCTCTTGTGCAATCTCAAAAGGTTTGTAATTCTTCAGGCAAAAGCAGAAAGTCTAGCCTAACCTACCCAGTTTCAAAACCTTTCCTCTCTCCTCTAGTTTTGCCCATTGGTTCTAGTGCACCACTCAGTAAGGGTTCTAATGGTACACAGAGTATAGTAGAGTCAAGATCCTCTCTTAGAGCTTCTAATTCTGTTTACTTCAGATCCTTCCGCTGCGAAATCATCGAATATTTGAAATTCAGTTTGCTCTAGTAGACCAGTAGATCTTGAGTCAGAAGACCAAGCCGGTAATCTGGATCCTATTATCACTCCACTGGCTGAAGTAGTGCTCATATTAAATCACATATATCATATATGAATGGCATGAAATATCATGGGTCCCATTGAGTAAAAGTAGCTGAACGGTTGCATCATGTTTTAGATGATTATAACTTTCAAGTTATATCCCTCTACTCGTTAAAGTAGGGAATCATGATCTACCTCATTATATTAATGATAAAATATCGTATACAGTAATTCCTATAGAAAAGAAAAGATAATTTAAAATACTTATCGTAAAGCATCATTGTGATGTACAGTAGAATCATGTTTCGAATGACAGCGAGTGCTTAATCTATCAAATTGGTAGACTGGATCCTTATATCCCATCACTTGCTAAAGGAGGCTCACAATCAACCACTTTTAGCTATGTTATTGGAGTGAAATATTGTTTATTTCCTGTAGATAATTTTAAGTTACTTTCAAAGATTTAGTTGAATCATTTTGCAAATGGCAGTGAGCCATTCTTATAGTTTCAGACAATAGAACATCTCGAATTTTCCATAGAGGCCTTAAAGTAGGTTCTTGTAACTCTACTGACGAAAAAAGCCCATAGCATAAGCAAAGCACAAAGGTTTGCGTTGGAAGTAAACTAAAGGGAAAGCCTGTTGTTTCCTTTGCTTGAGATCTTTTTCTTGACTGTGAAAAAAATTAGTTGGTTATGTAGAGGGACATCAACTCTATGAGGTATTCAATCATTAAGGAAAATTATCTCTAAAGTGTATCTAAATACACAAGTTACTTGAGATAATTTTTTATATAGGTGGTCATTGAGTGACAGAAAAAGATTCGTTCTTATGGTGTGTTTTAATTTGGATTTATATACGAAACATACTGTACGTACATACATACAGACAATCGTCCCTCGGTTTTCATGAAGTTACTCATTGCCAAATTTTTCTGGAGAGCCATGGTCCCAAAATTTGCTGCGATCCTCGAAACATGACAAATTTTTCCAAAAAATATATTATTTCAAAAGTTTGTTTTGATAATTTTAACGATTAATTAATAATTTTTTACCTCAACCTATTAAAATCCAATAGAAATATGATATAAATTAGATTAGAACACATTGTAATAAAAATACTACAAACAAAAAAAGCTTTGTTGAACTAGAGCATGATGGAAGAAAAAACCCTAGATATGCATTTGCTGAGACTACGCGTATTGTCTTGTGTTGCTTAAGTAAATTCGTACACCATATGCTATTGTCTGACAGATGAGAGTTGACCAATCAGGGCAATGTAATCTGTAGCCTGGCCACTGATTGGCCCTCCGAACGCAGTATCACCCAAGAAAATGATACTAGGCCAGGCAGCATCTCCCCTTGTTGTGTTCCACTTAGTGTTTTATGAGCCGTACTTCTACAAGTGTTACTTTGTACTCTTGCTTTGTTGTACTTACGTTTGATTTTTTTAGTTTGATTACTTTCAATCAAGAAGTATAAAATACAGGAGAGGGGGGTTCCCAGTCCCCTCGTCCTGTCCCTTTTAGTCGCCTTTTACGACACGCAGAGATACGTTGGCGCTATTCTAATAGTTGTTATGCCCATGTGGCCACAGTAGAGGATTCGGCGTTATGAAGCTTCATCTGTGGTGGATAACGGGGGAGGGTGGGCTGTGGCACCCTAGCAGTACCAGCCGAACTTGGTTGAGTCCCTCGTCAGGCTGGAAGGAGCGTAGAGAGGAAAGGTCCCCTTTTTTTCATTTGTTTGATGTAAACTACCCCTGCAAAATTGGGGCAAGTGCCTTGGTATATAGAATAGAACTTTCAATCAAATCCTACGATGGTGCGTGCGATTGGCTGTGCAGTAAATGTCATCATCTTCATTGTCATCTATTGCAGATAGAGGCTTAAGTGTGTTGAAAGGAAAGAGAACATTAATATTTTTATTCTTGATAGTAAATGTCATTATAAGCATTCTTTGAGAGAGAAGAAATATGAACATCAGGTGAGTACACTGTAGAAATAAATTTTATCTTTAAAATTCTGTTTTCTCTACAAAATGTATATTTTTTATATTGAAGGTAAATAAATATATTGTCCTTAAAATGAAAAACAATAAAACAATAAATTCAGTGTCAAAATTAGCCAAAATCCTAAATAAGGATTTATGGCAATGAATCTAATTTCAAGTGGTATATGCTTTATTGCTCTTTTTGTCTTATTCGTTATAAAACCTATAAGGAAGCACAAAAAAATGTGTTTTTGTTAGAAACTGGTTTAGTAATTTATTTTCGAACTGTATGAAGATGGTAAGAGTTGAGTTATTCCCAGAACCTTTCAGATTCCATTTTGTGTTTTTTCTAAATATTTTTGAGTACTGTACTATATTGACATTTTTTCTGCTGATGATGTCACTTGGGTCTTTTTTTATTGGTGAAATTTGCATGACATTTAACTCTTAGAGGGTTACAATATAATAAAACTTATTAAAATCTATCCCAATGTGAGTGGACGTGCGTCATGTATACTAAAGTTACAGTTGAATGATATACGAAAATGAAATCACCTTTCATACATCAATTAAAAGGCTAATATTACAGTACGTACTTAGAAATGTAGACCTACGTAGTTGGGAGGAAAGTAAGAAAATATAAAAGAAAGAAGAAAAGGAGGAAGATGGAGTTACTGTATTGTACTTCTATTTAAAAGTCCTAACAGCTTAGCAAGTAATTAACACAGTTATAATACGTTATGATAAGTCATAAACATAAAGGAGGAGTAAATCTCTGCAAATAATTATGAATGCATGTATATACAATATCTAAGTTGCTGTTTTTTCCATTTTTTTTTTTATTGATTAAATCCAGCATTTATACCTTTTTATTTTGATATCCTTCATTTTGGCAATGGTATCTTCATATTGTAGTTTAGTGTATCAATGTATTTTTAAATTCTTCTGTATATTTTTTTATCTTTGTTTATTCTTCTCTTCCTTGTTTAAATTTCTTGCAGGTTATACGTAATAATTGTGGGAAAAAACATATTTTTAAATCTAAAATTATTATTTTCATACAATCCCATTACTGTACTTATAAATGTGAGTTTTTGCCTCCCAGCCCTCCATTTCTCATGTCTCATTGATCAGACAATTAAAATAATGAACCTTTTAGGAGCTTAATACTCTGAGATTGTCCCGTACATGTTCATTATTACCAGCGAACTGCTGTGGTTTTTTTTTTTTTTTTTTTTTTTTTTTTTTTTTTTTTTTTTTTTTATATAAAGAGGGACTAAAACATCTGGGAGAATTCTGTGCCACACATAAATGGCAAACTATAAGTAATGGGCTTGTTTTAAAATATGTAATTTTGCTCTTAAATATTTGTACTTTTAAAAAGGCTAATAAGGATGTTGGTAACATTGAGGAGTGTCAAATCTGAATTATAAATTGGTTTTATTATGAAACCGAAAAGGTTATTGTTTTGCAAAGTACACCCAGTATCTAAAAAAGGGATTTATGCCATTATGATAGGTGAGACATTTTCAACATGATAGACAGGAACTAGCTGTTTTGGTAATAAGGGAAAGTCAGACAAAAGTAATGCGGTCAGAAGAATAAAACATGAATCTTGAGAAATGAAATGATCACAGATTAAATGAACATTTGGTTTTGAGCAAATATAGTACCTGAAAGATGGTCAGTGGAAATTGCTGAGAGATGATAGTCTAAAGACAGCAGAAGAATGCCTTTTTTTTCCCTGAAGAAGGAATATAGAGAGAAGAGGTGCCTAGTGGTCGAGTCACGACGCAAGATGTACGTATATCAGGATTTATTCAACTTAATCAAACCGTAGAGAACAACTAGTCACCTGTATCAAGGAACAAATTGAACTAGAGGCATGCAAACAGTTCAGTATTTCATCGTAAAATAAACTTCAATACGACGTAATGATGGAAGCAGATTATTATAGTCTTCAAGACAAAATACAGTTCAAAATAAACATAAATATTGTGATATTCTTCCCATTGTCCTATGTATAGGAATATCCTTCTGGAGGTACTGTACTGTTATGATGGTCAAGTAAAATGTTAAAAACTCCAAATCCAGTTAATATTAGACCACAAGATCCATAAACAATAGAGGATAACATATGATCTAAAATACAAAACCTTCAGTTACTACTAAAGTTTGTTCACCGTGTTACTAATACCAAATCTTTATTCACAATAGATGGTCATCAAATTTACTCGGCTGACGACGGGTTCGGTTAGATCGTCTGAAGGTTACATCACTTCCAGAATCGTGAGTAAAAAGCCACAGCAGAGTTGGATATTACAGTATGATAATTTCCATTAGAATGTGGAGTTTAAAGAATTTGAATACCAGACTAATGCAAAAGATCTATGGTCATTATATTGTGCAACGGGTGTGAGTCATCCCCGATGCTTGTCTTGGAGTGATTACTTTTTCACCCTCTTACTCCTCTCCAGAACTCCCATAAAGAGCCAAATGTTGGAGAGAAACCATAGTCTCCATTCCATTTGGTAATTTTATGTAGCATAAGATGGATTGGCTTCCAATTATTCCACTTCATCTATTAAACATGCATATTTTGAAGAGTGAACATGGCATTTTATGCATACTGGGCCTCAACTAATCTACCAAAATGGCAAAGAGTTTTCACTACTTGAGTGTCGTTGGGATCCAGATACACTCATGGGGGATAGCATTTATGGCAGTGGACAGTAGTGAATGAATTCAGTGTAATGACTTATTCCCAACGCAATAGGCATTTCTAGTGTCCTGAAGCTAGTGAAATTGTTTTCCAAATTATGCCATTAAATCTTTTAATCTGCCCATTCCTGTTAGGGTTATAGGCAGTGGTATGGTCCCAGGACCATGTAGGAAAGAAGAACCGTGATTAGAGTGAATGAAAGAGTAGTATCGAAGATTGATAACTGCTGGTTTAGACATTTCATGTGTGGAAGAAGTCATTAACACGAATACTGTATATAAACGAGAATCTAGAATATTTCTATGACTTTCAGCATATATGTTTTGAGTTCTGATTAGGAGAGGACCTTTTAGATCAATGTTTGACTATTCAGATGGTTGTGTTGTGTTAATGGTATAGGCTTTAGTTGTTCTTATGAGTATACAAACCTGTCATCCTTTAGAATAGGAATATTTTTTCATTGAAGTTGGAACAACCATTGAATCATTAACAACGTACACTAAAGTCAATTCTTTTTAGTCAGGCAGATTTGCACCTACTCGCAGGGGTGCCCTTTTAGCTCGGAAAAGTTTTCTGTTCGCTGATTGGTTGGACAAGATAATTCTAACCCATCAGATAGCAGGAAACTTTCCGAGCTAAAAGGGCACCGCTGCGAGTCAGTGTAAATGTGCCTCATTTAAAAAAAAATGAATATAGTTGGTTAATGATGGATGGCGCAAGGGGAACGCCTCACACTCCACCCTGTCTCAGAATAGCATCCTTTAGGAATTGGCGGATATGAGTATGGACATATACTATTGCACTGCTCCTTTTTGACTGCTGGACCTTTTTTACTTTGGTTGGTGATTTGTTAATTTTTTTGTGATATTTCGGGCTGTTAACCAGAAGTAACCTAATAAGGTTTAGTAAGCAAGTGGTGAGGAGGATAAAAACTCTGAGCATTACTCATCTGATTTCAGGGTATTTTCTCTTCCTTTGAAGGAAGTTACTTGATTCGGACGAGTGTCCCTTGTACATGCATGCCTGATAATAACCATCAAATCAGCCTGCTGGCACATTTGTCATTGCCATTTTTCTCAGAGTGGTTACCCTTGTGTAGCACACTGTCAGTGAGATTTCTCAGTGCTCTCCTGAAAAACCATCCAGAGTAGTTTGTGTTTTTCTGGAGGAAGTTCTTGTAGTTTCATCCTAGGAAGGACTGCATTCATTGTTGATATCCCATGTCATGACTCCTCTTGTTATTATTATTATTATTATTATTATTATTATTATTATTATTATTATTACTTGCTAAGCTACAACCCTAGTTGGAAAAGCAGGATGATGTAAACCCAAGGGCCCCAACAGAGAAAATAGCCCAGTGAGGAAATGAAACATGGAAAAATAAAACATTTTAAAAACAGTAACAACATTAGAAGATATTTCCTATATAAACTATTAAAACTTAACAAAATAAGTGGAAGAGAAATAAGATAGTGTGCCTGAGTGTACCCTCAAGCAAGAGAACTGTAACCCAAGACAGTGGAAGACCATGGTACAGAGGCTATGGCACTACCCAAGACTAGAGAACAATGGTTTGATTTTGGAGTGTCCTTCTCCTAGAAGAGCTGCTTACCATAGCTAAAGAGTCTCTTTTACCCTTACCAAGAGGACAGTAGCCACTGAACAATTGCATTGCAGTAGTTAACCCCATAGGTGAAGAAGAATTGAATGGTAATCTAAGTGTTGTCAGGTGTATGATGCCACGAGAATCTGTAAAGAATAAGCCAGATTATTTGGTGTATGTGTAGGCAAAAGGAAAGTGAACCATAACCGTAGAGAAGGATCCAATGTAGTACTGTCTGGCCAGTCAAAGAACCATATAACTTTTCTAACGGTAGTATCTCAACGGTTGGCTGGTGCCCTGGCCAGCCTACTACCTACAACCTTGGCCAACCTCTTTCTCCTTTCTCTTCATCGGACACTTCGTTGAGAAAATGACAAAAAAGATAATCACGGGAAGAGCTTATGCTAAAAGTTCTTTTGGACTTGGCAGTTGCTCTCCTCTCACCTGGAAAATGGTACCTTTTGGGTCAGTCCAGCGGATTGTGAGCCGGTGTTGAAAGTTATCACTGTTACTCTGATTACAGGCAAGCGGTCTCTCTGGACCAAACACCAACACCATAGACCAGGGAAAGGCGGGTCTTGAGTAGGGGAGGCTGGGGCTTAAGTGCCACTCTTTCATTCCTGTAGTGGTATAGGAGGACTGCCTTTACCCTTGCACCAATACATAGCTCACTCAGCACCTGTACTTTAGTGCCAGTTATCAGTAATGAGTCTGGTGTAACAGCCACCGATATTTCATCAGTTGCAGGTGAATGGTCCTCTTACCAATCTCCTGCACCTTATAGTAGGTCAAAAAGGTTATCATTCACACTTCCTCCACTTGGAGATAAGGAGCTCGCACATCGACTGGTACCTTCGGGGTTGGTTACAGTCTTGACCCTGGGCGTGACAGCCACGGCTGTTTCATTTCCAGTTGAATTATTTTACCCAGACTGATCCCCAGCTCTGAATGATAGGTTGATAGGGCTATCGTTCTCACTACTCCTTATGCTGTTCTGGAGCATAGCTGGCACTGGTAGCTTTGAGGACTATTATTGAGCCAACTGGTACTTTTAGGGTTATAAGTTTGGTATAACATCTACTGCTGTTCATCTTTGAGCCACTATGGAGTTTAGTCACCATCTGGAATCTTTGGGGGTGAATCAACAAGGTGAGACCAATGTGACATTGACTGTTATTTGCCCCATTACGAGGTGAATGAGGACCAAACACCAATTCTGGTAATTGAGGATAAGAGTATGCTGTTATGTGAAGCAATCCTTCTCTTTCTCTTCTTCTTTCCCTTGTGATTCTATGAATCCTTCTCGGAAAAGAAGATGTTCAGGAAGACTAAGCACAAGAAGTGCCACTAGACTTAAAGGGATCTCCTGTCTTGAGAGGAATGGCTCCTGCAAGGTACGTACCCTAATCTGTAAAGATCAGTGCATCGTTCCTTGGATCCAGTACAGTTGTACTGGTTCATGTGGGACCAGTCATCCGTGCCAACAGCTGATTGTTCAAATTAATCGAGGAGCTTTAACGTCATCCCTCACCTTCTACCTGGATGATGGAGCACAACTTCAGGCTCTTTTATTTCCCTATGTACTTATGTACTTTACCTCCCAAAGAGGAGATACCACCACTTGGTATCAGTCCCTTGCATCGTGGACTGAACTAAGCCAGTCAGTGAATGGTCTCTATTCTAGGGAGAGGAAATGACTCCCATAACCGGTTGACAAGAACATCGTCTCTACCCTTGAGGCACTGTTAATTGTCTGAGGCTTGGTCATGGTAGCACCTTTTGAGCATAGACAGTAGATGCTTTAAGAATTAGATAGTTGCTGGACTCTTCATCTACTTTTCAGAGTTTTTTACTTCTCTTTTCTGTTCTTTGCTCAACAAACCAAATTAAGGATGTAAATTGTACACTGTACTAATTCATCAGAGATGAAAATTTCATGATTTTAGTGGATCTAAACAATGAATACTTCCATATACCCAATGATCAGTCGTCTTGGAAATATCTTTGCTTCTTTCTCAATGGTATGGTGTATCAATTAAAGACCCTGTGTTTCAGATTGTGTACTGCTCCAGAAGTTCATTCTGCTGGCAGCTTGTACCTCTCTTTAAAAGTTTGTTGATGTCTTTTGACAATTGTCTATTCCTGGCGGTATGGGGTCCCAGTTACTACTGGATTGAGATTGGTTTCCTGCCTTTAGTCACGATCTGGTGATTGTGATAAATTGGGAACAGTCAGATATATCCAAGCAGAGTTTGAATTATCTTGGCATGCTGATAAACACGACAGCAATGGGATTATTTCTCCTAGATGACCAAGTGAGCAATCTCATCGAGGTAACACAACCATGTCTATCCGAAAAAGTACTCTCAGCTCAGCACTGACCATCTTCTTTGGCCCCTATTTTTGCTAGAGAAGCTAGGTCCAATTTGGTGCCTCCATCAGAGATCCCTTCTGTGATGTTTAAAGGATCACTGGTCAGTCTCCAGGTTGACTCATTCCATTGCTGTGGGACAGGAGGTAGAGACCAATCTTAGCTGTCGGTTGGATGAAGAAAACTTCATCAGGGGAATGTCATGTAACTCCCTACCTCTGGACATGCTTCTGTTTGAAGATGCATTGATGGAGGGGTGTAGTGCCCTCAAATTTAATCAGTGTTTCTAGCTCTGCAAACATTCCATGAACGTTGGATGAGGCATTCACAAGTGTTGATTGGCCCATGCTGAATATTAGCACTTCTAGTTGAGGTCCCTAGAAAACTACTGTACTCTTCTATGTCAGTTGCACCTTCAGAAGCACCACCAATCTATGTAATCGCTTTCCCTTCACAGTCGTATACTATCCATGATTTCCTAGTGAAAGGCTTTTTGCTAGGTCTGCACAGGAGATATCTGGATACATATGATGGTCCTTTGTAGCTGTCTACCAGGAAAAGAGGGCCAGTTTCTGTAATTGGTGTCATGGAAGGGGTTATTTATCCATTTAGAGCATCGCCAGTGCAGATCTCAGACATAGTCTTTCTTTACCGAGAGAAGCCCCTTTCAGTAGTGGCTGTAAAAGTTATTGCTCGGCCTTGAGTACTGTCTTTCGACTGAAGGGCAAAGACCTTTCTTCCTCGCGAGAGTTGTGTATGCTAGTGAGGAGCCTCGAGTAGTCTTGCCTATTCTGGGACCTCAGACCCTCAGAATGGGATGTGATCCTTTTTCTCAATGTTGTTAGGCAGAGATTTGACTCTCAAGTCTTGTCTTTTTTGCAAGGCTTAACATCAGCGAAGAGAGGTGAGTTGTACGGTCTTTGAAGTGCTTTATTGAAGAGGACTCTATATCTCAGGCTAAAGTGTTAGCGAGTCTTACTTAGTACTGGTGGAACCAAAATAGAGGTATTGAAAAATAGTCTCTTTTTGGCTTTGTGAGAAAATTAAGAACAATTGCTTGAAGCTGTGAAGGGGTTGAGGTACCAGTTTGAACTAAACCTCACAAAATCTGTTACTGATCCCGCTTAGACTCTGAGAATCTGCAGTTGCACAGATGATTAAGGAATTTGGAAATGCCAAACATCCTTCACAGTCATCTTTTTAGGGATTGTATACATAAATATTACAACACTTATTCTTGGCCCTTTGGTGTTGGCTATAGGAGTTTTGTAGCCAGCTCAGGTCCATTACGAACAGGAAAAATCTTGTTTATGGTAACATGTTCGATTTAAGTCTGGAGGGAAGGTTAAATAGCGGGAGCATCTGCTTCTTTATTCCATCCCCTTTCTTGGAAATGAAGCATTCATGCCGAATCTGACTGATTCTTGTAAGCTACATTTTAAGGACAATTTTTATTAGACATCAGTTGTAGTTTTTCCCCCCCCCTAGGTTCCCTTTACAAGGGGGAGAATATTGGAATGAAAACCTATCCATTGGCCATCATGCACCACATGTATTTAATTCCAATCTGCTTCTCTCCTTTTGGTTGGAGAAGGTTCCTTCATCTATTAAGTACTGATATATTCCAGAGAAGAGGAAAAAAACAACCAGTTTGATTCTAGGGGATATCCTGCCCACTATTAAGTAGGTTTTCATATTTTAAAGACAAGATTTGTTTGCTCGAAGGGGCAAATGAATTTGAAAGTAATTTTCATTTTTCCTAGCTATACAGACCTGAGTCCTCTGAAGTTAAACTTCTCAGGTCAACCACCTCTCATAGTTCTGAGGCAGATGTTAAAAGCGAAGTCTTTTGAAGTAAGTGGTCTTGGTTACTCTCCTGCACTCACCCCCTCTTTGTAGCTACCTTGTTAATGATCTCATCATTCCTAAAGAATGAAATCAAGCAAAATCATACTAAGTATTATAGGCTATAGGCCTACTATATAATCTCAACATGTTGGTAACATTTAAACGAGCAGCTCAGATCACCAAGTGTTTATCACATTTTGATGAGTAATTGAGGAAATTAGATTAAACAAAACTCACAAAAGGAATGTAAAATGAAACTAGCAAAAACAGTGGTAACTTCAAGCATGGTCCGTATCCAAAATTTTTTTGTACAGCATTGGAAATCACTAGTGAGTAATCTGGGATCTACTGTACTACTATTACTTTCCCTACTGTTAAAGTCAAAGAAGATAGTTAGATAATGTATCCAGTACAAACATACTTTATTTGTAAGTAAATATAAATTTGTTCCAACACAGGGACTTACACCTCGAACTACTTTCTTAGGAGTTACCTGGAACCTCCTCTCAAACGACCAGAGTTTTGTGTAGTTTACCCTACTTCCGTTTTCTGTGGTGGTAGGCCTATGCGGATGGATACGTGCCCTGAGGGCAATCTCGAGGCAGGCCTCATGTTAGCTTGGGTCTCGACCTTCAGTAAGTTCTCTGGTCGCGTCGTGATATCATCTCGACGTTCGCCATATCTCAGTGCGACCCTTTGTGTCCCCGACTCTTGTGTACCGCGTGTGTTTCCACGTGGTCTGTTGTGCTTACCCTTGTCCTTTTGCGCTTTTAACTTAAATTCCCTCGTGTTTTCCCTTGTGTTTTTTAGCGTTCTCTTTCATTTTCCGCTACGTTCCTGTGTCTGGCGGTATTGTGTTTGTGCGTGATGGATGTACAAAATGAAGACAAATTTCAATTTATCTCATATCTATAGTATAAAATGACTGCTAAATCATGGAACTATCTGTGTAGGCCTATAAGCTAGCTGGGATTTTGCTATGTAAAGTATAAATTTTGTATGACAGTGCTTAAAGTATGATTAGAAATTAACAATGAATAAAATGAAACCGATTCTGTATCATATTTTCCCTACATATGATACCTAAAACGGAAACCATTTTGTTTGTTTGTTTCATTGCCAATCACGATGAACGAACACGTTTACGCATCCAAGTGATAACTAATGATACTGATAGCATTTATGAAAACTTATTAATTATAAGACTGTTTGAATAAGTTTGGAAATTATTTTGAGAATACTGTACTTTATTAGCAGTAGCTAGAATCAGCTGACGATGTTTACATGTTCTCTGCTGTGCTCGAAAATTTTCTAAACTATTCAAAGCATTTTGTAAAAAATATCGCACAAATATCAATACGGTATGTTATAGACTACCGTAGCTTACAATTAGTTTACTAAAAACTATTAGAAACTACTATCGTCATTAGTTATATATTGGATGTGTAAATGTATTCATTCATTTGTTGTATTTGCCAGTGGAAGCAGCAAAACAATGGTTTTCCTTTTTGATAACATACGTAAGAAAATCGTGATATAGAAATGGGTTTATTTTATTTATTTTGCATTTCTAAGAAGGCATTAAGTAAAAGAACATATGCGATAACATCTTTAGATGTATTAAGAAATCTGCTTATTTATATGTGCGCATAGCCTCGAGAGTGGTTGCTTGAAATCAGCTGATTACAAGATCAGCTGAATGTGTTTACATGTTCTCAAATGGGTTCACTAAGAAAAAAGTTTACCATATTTCATTGATATGGAATTATTCCTTCAATACACTACAGTATTTATTATGAATTTATGCCAATAAGGAAAAAGGTGAAAATGGTTTTATTACCTTTATATAAATAAATCAACATCATCAACATCTCCTCACCTATTGACGCAAAGGGCCTCGATCAGATTTTGCCATTTGTCTCTATCTTGATCTTTTAATTTAATACTTCTCCATTCATCGTCTCGCTTCATAGTCCTTAGTCAGGTAGGCCTGGGTATTCCAACTCTTCTAGTGCCTTGTGGAGCCCAGTTAAACGTTTGGTCAACTAATCTTTCTTGGGGAGTGCGAAGAACTTGCCCAAACCATCTCCATCTACCTCTCACCATGATCTCATCCTCATATGGCACTTGAGTAATCTCTCTTATAGTTTCATTTCTAATCCTGTCCTGCCATTTAACTCCCAATATCCTTCTGAGGGCTTTGTCCTTAAATCTACTAAATCTGTTGGAGATTATTTCATTGTCATACCATGACTCCTGTCCATACTGTAACTCAGATCTCACTAAACTGATGTATAGCCTGAATTTTATCTGTAATTTCAGGCAACTTGATTTCAAAATTTTACTTAACCTATCCATTGTATGATATAGATAGATATACAGTAAATAAATATAAATATCTCAAAACTATGTACTTCTTATGGTGACCTTCGCCAACCGAACACTATTCTAGTCATCTGAATTTAGTCCGTTGTAACAGTGTCTGATGTTGCGAGGTTCTACTGTAGATTATACATTTTTTAAAAAATGCGTTTGACATACCAAGACAAGAGTTTAGAAGAATATTACTTATGCAGTGGGTAGTATATTGGTGCTCTTCAGGAAAGCACTTTACTGTTAATCACTGTAATGGAGTAACCACAAAGCAATATAAAAAGGAAGCTCCTGTGAATTGCTGTATACATATGACCTTACTGACAGTGTAGAGATCAAAATCAGGAATACAGGTCATTAACATATTTGAAAGGAAAGAAACAAACTGTTTTTAGAATTAGAAAATTTTTCTTTTCCAGGAGACACACTGTAGTGTTAAGCAAGTACAATATTGAGAGGGCATTGAGAAAAATAGCAACATTTGCCTTTTAAGTGGAAATTAATTTCTTAACTGCTGTACCTATTGGCAATTTTAAGTACAGTGATAATAAACAGTAAACATCCATTGAATAGGTAAAGAACCTGTAATCCTCTCATGTGGCTACTGAATATTAAGATTCAGGGTACGACTGTTATAGAAAGATCATACAATTGATGACGTTATTGAGAGATTTTTTTTCACCATCTAAAAACATATGCATTACTATAATCTGTTTGGACATTTGAAGAGAAAGGATGAGGAACAGTTGCTCTAAAAAGTACTGTATGGGATATTGAAGTACAGCACTGTATCATGGTGAAGATTAATGGAAAGGCTGCTAACATATGAACAGTGAATAGAGATGATGACCAAGACCTAATGTAAAAAGTAAGTGACAGAAATGAGTGTAGAGAACTCCTATCATTTCTAACCTTATCAATGGAAAGTCTGACTCTTAATTGTTGATGACGAAAATTGCGGATAGCAACTGTTACTTGTTGTTAAAAAGTTAAACAAATATGAGAACTATATAGGAGATGGAGTAAAACATGGGGAAAAAGCATTCCGTTATATTATACAGCAGGAAAGGGGATGTATTACATCGTGAAATCTATATTGAAGTAAGAATGCCGAAGCACTGTATGAGAGTGGTGGAAAAAGCGTTAAGAAAATTCATAAGATTGATTTCTGGGGTTAGACTTTATACTAAGCTATCTCACAGGCACTTTCTTATGAAAGAATTTACGTACAGCATTTGTATACCTTGAGAAGAGATTCAAGGTGCACATGATGATCTGTATCAGACCGAGAGATTGGATGCATGTGGTAGTAAGTAAAATATGTTTGAACATGAAGTACATGTGGTTTTCCCCAAGTAATTGGTAGCCTGCAACTTATTTTTGATCAGTATAAAGGGAAAGCTGCAAAATAGACCAGCAGATAAGGAAGTTCCATAGGAGCCTGTTCTATGCAGTCAAAAGATGTGGTCTTAGAAAATTTATAAGAAGAGATAAAGTAATGAATGTACAATGAAAATTTTCCATGTGGAGGCAGCCAGTAAAATACAGAAGTTTGAATGAAATGTTATTTATTGAATACCACGGTTGCTTGCACAGAATATGTGGTAGATTACCAGGTTGGAATTGAGTAAAAATGATATTCATGCCTGACACGTATTAGAATAACAAATAGTGAAAAAATGAAGACAGGATTATGATGGTGTAGCAGTTGATAAAGATTTGGTACGTTGCTTAAGATATCAGAAAAATTATCACCACCCTAGAGGAAGGGGAACACATTACAGTACTTTACCGCTTGTAGAATTAGACGAGAGCGTCTCTTCAAGTTACAGAACAAAAAGTTATGCATGTAATGTATAAGACCTATGATTCTTTACGCATTAGAGACTGGGGAATTTCATGGTGTGGATAATATGAAAGTTGGTGCATTTTGTTAGATAAATAATAAGTCATTTGGATGTTGTCCTTCATTAATGATTTTTATGTCTGGTTATTTTAGCAAGCCACTGAAGGTGCTTTGGCTGATAGTAACGGGGACCCCTCTGAAGAGGATGATGAAGGTCGTGGAGGAGAGGAAACAAAAAACTGCTCGAATTGTACCATCCCTGCTTCTATTCTTAATGAATCTCCTAAGGGAATGCAGTGTTCAACTTGTTATAACCATTGGAAGTAAGTGTTGAACTTGATTTTTTAAATTTTCCTTCCAGTGATAATCAGAGATAAGAGGAATGAGCCTTTTCCTTGGCTTATTATTATTATTATTATTATTATTATTTTTTTTTTTTTTTTTTTTTTTTTAGAATTGATTTTTTGTTATGCCATCATGATAGTTTATAATTTAACTTTATACTAAATGATATGATTACAATTCCAGGTGTAGGTTAAGCCCACTGACACATCCTATATGTGCAGTTTACTTTTTGCACTGTATTAAAAAATATTTCCAAGAGTGAAAGGCATAAAATGTAGAGTTTACTGTTTATTACATTAAATAGTTTTAGATGTTCATTGTTATCCGTGATCTTTTTATATATCAGTATTTGTAGTATTTGTATAATTTGTGTTTCATTACAAATCCATCAGTCATAGACATCATGTGACTATCTACAAGGTCATTGAAAACCTTGGGGGCAACAATTTATTTTTGTCTTATAGCTCGTGCGTTTCTTGGACTCTCAGTTGATAACTAACTGCTTATCACTTTACTCACTTTCTGTGAGTTTGTAGCATTGTTAACATTTTTTTCTAGAATTCTTTATCTTAGTAGGATTGCCAGTGTTCAGTGGCATTCTACTAGTTTTCTCGTTTAATGGTTTAAGTAATTCAGCGTTCTTGTTCAGCCTTTTTGTACTTTAATTCTAATTGGTGGTTGAAGTGCAATTTCTACATTTGATAAGTACTTTCAAGATGGCTGTGATCATTTAACAATTTGATAACTGTTTATTCATAATATTTTCCCCGTAGAAGTTTTTGTAACTTGTATTATTTATTAAATATTCTACTTTGTATGTTCATATTTTTCTGGGCTTTCTTTCCCAGCATCATTTATTTTTTCTTATCGCATGACATGTTTTCTTCTACATCTCTGATATTTGTAATTATGTCAATTACGTGGATGCCACAGTTCAGCAAGCTGGGTAACAATGGATTTGGTAAACAAATGATACCATCACCACATGGCTAAATCTTTACCTTTTTCTCATTCTGCGTAAAATAGTAATGAATGTCATCATTGAAGACCGTAGTACCAAAGCATAACTGAAATGTAAATTTAAAGTCAGTTATTACCTTGATTGTTGTGTCTGGTGAAGGATATAATTAATTTATGAGTAATTATGATATTGTGCCTGCATTTAACCCTTTTACCCCCAAAGGACATACTGGTACGTTTCACAAAAGCCATCCCTTTACCCCCATGGACGTACCGGTACGTCCTTGCAAAAAAATGCTATAAAAAATATTTTTTCATATTTTTTATAATTTTTTGAGAAAATTCAGGCATTTACCAAGAGAATGAGACCAACCTGACCTCTCTATGACAAAAATTAAGGCTATTAGAGCAATTTAAAAAAAAATATACTGCAAAATGTGCTGGGAAAAAAATAACCCCCTGGGGGTTAAGGGTTGGAAATTTCCAAATAGCCTGGGGGTAAAAGGGTTAAATCTATGTTGAAGAAAGCAAATTAAAGTAACCTTATCCAGTTCTCTCTCATTGGCTGTTCACATGTTATCATGTGCACAGAGAAAATGCCCATGTTGCTCTCAGCCGAACTGGTACTTTTCAGACCACATTCAGCCAGGACTTTGCTTCATTCTCAGCCTCCAGAGGGGAAGGCTTCGTTCTTTTGGTGACACGAGAGACTTGTAGTGCATGCAGGCCTTCAGTCTTTCTGAAAGCACCTCTTTAGTTCTTAAGGTTTTCACATGCGTATTGAGCTTTAGCCACTCGGAATGACCCCTTCCAAGTTCTTCCAGGACAAGATTGACACTACTCTTCGCTATTATTACAATCTGAGAAATTTTTCTTTATACTTGTATAAGTAAACTTAGACTGCTAGTGAAGCTGTTCTCTATTGGCAGAAGCTGCTGAAACACTCATTTTGGCAATCTCTTCCTTCCCTTTTCTATTCTCTTCAGAAAATTCTATTTTGAAGGAAGAAGAAGCATTAGACATTGCTGAGAAGGCCTTGCTAAAAATTCCTTGTCACTTCTAGCGTGTGCTTTTCCTCTCCGGGAGGGAGTGACAGATCTCTCATGTTGACCATTACCTTAAGATTGGTCAGGTGGATCTGCAAGCCAGGTGAGGGTGAGCATTGCCCCCTACCACCTTCATTCTTGTTGTGACAGTTGGAAGTATCGGTAGTATCGGCTCTCATCCATCCACTGATACCTTTGAGGTTGGTCGAATAGTTGAGAGTCTGTAGTGATATGACAGTCATCTCTTTGGATTGGATGTGTAACCCAACACTGAATTCATAGGCCAAGCAAAAGGGAGGCGTTTCAAGCAGCATCCCCGTTTTTGCCATGAATAGGAGTAGCATTCTTGCTCCTATAGACCGCACTCCCTTGTGAGGAGGAAATTACAGAGCTCACTCAGTGACTAATTACTTTGGGGGGTGTCAAGTGGAGTATGAGTCCAGTATGACAGCTACTGCACTTATTGCCAGCACTATAGGCCTGGTACGAGTAAGGGATATGCTGACCTTGAAGCCTGAAGCCACTCAACAGTCAGCTACCTTAACTTTAGTGTGGCAGATACTTTTGACCTACCACCAGCAGCAGGTAACCATCCCTCCAGGCATTGGGTATCTACACCTTTGTATTTTCATTGCTATACAAATCTGAGTCCTTTGAATTAAATTTCCCACTTTGACCAAGTGGCTCTTCTTTGACATGCAGTTATGTGGGGTTCCCCTTCTAGCCACATGTCATTAACTATGTATCTTGTTGATGAGTAAGTGACTGCTGCAGCTTTGCTGATGCCAACTCAGTTATATTTCAAATTCTGTTATTTTACCCAAAAAGGGATAGGGACTGGTTGCCAAGAACTAACAATAGAGCATTTAAAGGTATACTTGTGACTGAAGGATCGAGTCGTCTACACAATTCCAAACCAAGGAACATTTCCCCCAATTTTTGGGGGTAGCCAACATAAAAATAGAACAAAAGGGGACTTGGCTTCTCTTCGCTCTTCCCAGACTGACGAGAGATTCAGCCGAGTTTGGTTGGTACTCCTAGGGTGCCACAGCCTGCCCTCCCCCGTTATCCACCACAAATGAAGCTTAACATGCTGAATCCCCTACTGCCGTTACCTCACCTGTTTCCAAGGCGACTAGATTTAGCAGCAGGGCCTATCGGAACTGTGTCACAATCTCTCGCCATTCATTCCTATTTCTAGCATGGTCTTTTGCCTCTCACGTCTATCCATCTATCACTGAGATCTTTCTTCACTCTATCCATCCACCCAAAACCTAGGCCTTCTCCTCTTGTACTTATCCCATCAAGTCGTGCATTCATTACCTTCTTCAATAGACAGCCATTTTCCATTCTCTACATGACCAAACTATCTCAACACATTCAAATCCACTGTAGCTGCTAATTCATTTCTTACACCCGTTCTCACCCTCACTACTTTGTTCCCAACCCTATCTAATCGAGATACACCAGCCATACTCTTCGGACATTTCACCTCGAACACATTCCATTTCTGTCTTTCTGTCACTTTCATTTCCCACATCTCCAATCTATACATTACAATTGCTACAATCACTTTCTCATACAGAAATTTCTTTACATTCATCCCTAATCCTCTGTTCTTTACCACTCCCTTCACTACTCCCAACACTTTACATCCTTCATTCACTCTGACATACATCTGCATCCACTCCACTATTTGCAACAACAACAGACCCCAAGTGCTTAAACTGATATACTTCCTCAAGTAACTCTCAATTCAACATGACATTCAACCTAGCATCACCCTCCTTTCTTGTGCATCTCATAACCTTACTCTTACCCACATTAACTCTGATCTTCCTTCTCTCACACACCCTCCCAAAGTTTGTCACTAATAGACCTAGCTTCGCTGTGCCTGCAACCAATATAGTATCATCCGTAAACAACAACTGATTCATCTCCCACTCATGATCACTCTCATCTATCAGTTTCAATCCTCGACCAAGCACTCGAGCTTTCACCTCTTACAACTACAGTACATCAACAAACTAATTGAACAACCATGGCAACATTACACATCCCTGTCTCAGCCCCACTGTTGCGGGAAACCACCTACTCTTTCATTTCCTAAAGCTTTACTGCCTACGTGAGTGAAGAGAACAAATAAGCTTATGAACATCCAGACCAATTTGTTAAGCTCAGATGATGTAGGTCTTTGCAAATGGGTTTGTAGGGTAGACACTAGACAGGTTATCACAAGGAGGCTATCAAACTAAGAAATAGAGAGGATCCTGTCGATGAAGGTGCCTCTCATTTTTAGCCAGAGATAAGAACAGGAGGGAGTGGGAGCTACCTTCCAAATAGGACAAGTTTGCTGTCTCTTGCTCCTTAGGCTAAGGCTCTAAAATATACTATGTGCTCTAGGACCTCTTTTGAGGTAATAGTGTGATTATTCAATACAGTCAGAGAAATCATGTACAGTACTCTATCTTGTAGTATTGGAGCCCCTTTTATAGCATAACAGGAAAGTCCTGGACCATACAGAAACCCCCCAAAATAAGTTTTTCCTTCCATCAAAATGCCTTTTATTTTTTAATGAGTGGTGATGAAAATGTTTTTATAATATAAAATTAGTCTTGATCATACAAATCCTTCATCCTTCATCATTATTCCTCCTCCCAGACCCACAAATATTGCAGGGTCATATCCTTATCACAATAAAAGTGAGGAAGAGGATTGATGAGTACCCAAGTCTAAGATGAGACTTCCACATTTCATTCCTGTTAGAAAAAACTTTGATACAGTGATTATTCAATGCCATGAATGTGCATACAGTACATGAATGATTAATGGTTTTATTTGTGTGAAGCAATGTTTTTGCCACATTTGGAAAAAATGCTACCTAAAATGTAAATATCATGATTTTTTTCTTTTTTTTCTTTGATAAAGGAAAACTGGGAGTTTACGACCTACTGTGGGACCTATGAAAAGGGACAAGCAATTGATTAAGCATAAAAGACGTCCACCACGTGGCATGCACATTAATCATGAGGTGAGTGATATGTTTTTTTTTGCTGTCATTATTATAGCTTTTTTTTCATTTTCATTGAAGGTTTTAGTCTTTCGTATCTGTCTGGCAAGAGATTGATTAGTTTACCAATGCTTTTAATAACTTTAAAAAAAGATCATCTGTTCCTTTTCTATGGCTAAAAATAACTTTACTGTATATGTCATTAAATAAATTTTCTAAGTCCTTGCTAAAGCTTATTACTAATACTTAGATATTTGAATGGATAACTTACCTAGAAAATACTTAGGTTAGAATCTTGCTCTTTGATAAAGTCAGATCTGTCCCTTTGACATAGCTCTTATTATTTTGTCCATTTCAGTTTTAAGTTTTGCTTATTGATTATTACATTATATCAAATTTTAAGGTACCATGATAAATGTCGTTGTATATATTCATGAATCATAAAGCTAATTTTGTGAGTTTTTACTTGATCATACAAGTTATAATCCTTTGTTGTACTAGAATTGAATATCAGCTATTTTATTGAGAAGACACCATGTAAGTTGGGTACCATAATACTGTATACTCAGTTGTTAGAAGGGTATGTAAGTAATTATGCATAAGAATGACAAAAAGTACATGATTATGACAGATGTATTTACAGTGCTGCAGGAGCAAACAATAAAATTTATAATTGACTAGGTGGTGACATTTCAGAAGTAGAATTGAGGCCTTCACATTACTAAGGGTATATCTTCAAATTTGATGAAACAGTGAAAATTTGACGTTTTATAGAGAATTTAAACTTCATGCGAAATAGTTTGCAATATTTGACAAAATCTGTTTTTCCTTTCGGCCCATGCTGGGCCATGTTGATAGATCGTCGTTATTGTGAGGTCGGATGAGAGATTCATAGCCAGTAGCAACAGTTATCGTGCTCTCTCTGGCTATGGCCGAATGATTCAAAAGTATTGGGAAAGAAAAGGGAACTCGTTTTCTATGTAGCACGAGTGTATCTGTGGCTTAGCGAGAATGGCTTGCAGACTGGCCAATCTTGATTTGTTTACATCAGTCCCGCATTATTAGGAGAGTGCTTAAGCCAACTTTTTCTCCCCCCCCCCCTTGATGGCTTAAAACAATTAAGGAATACTTTAATGATTACTATGAAATGCATCCCAGAGTCTTGCAGACAACCTTACACCACTAAGGTAAATATAAAGATTTTTTTATCTCTATGATGAAGTAAGTCTGTAATGGTTTTCTTGATATTGATTTTTTCAGCCCCACCCATATAACAGGTATGCATAGTTTATAATGAAGGTGTAATAGAGAGAGAAAGAGAGAAGTGTTCGCTATAATCATTACTCGCTGTTTCAAAACACACTATTTTAATTTTACTGGTAGTTTACTTTGGCGCTGAATGTTATCTTTCAGAATATACAATATGTAATTAGATTTGGTTAGTGATGCCTATAACATTTAAAGATCAACGTGGAGTAAACATTTCCAACATTAGCAATATCGCATACAAAATATTCTTTCTCAATATTCCGAAGATTGTAGTTATAAGAATATTCTTAAAAAACGTTAGTGTCGTAAAGTATGTATAACAAGGATTATTATGCAATAAAAAGATTTTAAATATCTTGGGGTACTGATGGCGTAATACATGTTTGAAAATTGCTAAGCTTAATTGCGTTTTGCTCAAGATTTTGAGTTTTGAAAAAATGGAGATAAACCCTTAGAATTGTATATGCCTCAATTATTTTCTAGATCAGTGGTTCCCAACCTGGGGGAAGTTTCCCCCTGGGGGGAAATTTGAATCTTCCAGGGGGGAAATAATTACACTACCTACTAACCAAAAGAAGCAGAAAATATCCTCATAGTACATGCGGCAATTTGTTGTTAGCCATTCAATTGTGATATGATCATATCAGTTCTCAAAGACATGATATTCAAGGAGTGTCATGCCCATTTCTGAGGCAGGCGAGTGGGCGTGAGGGCTGGGCGGGGCATGAAGGGGGAAATCTGGATGGTTGAACTGGGTGAAGGGGGGAAATGACAGAAAAAAAGGTTGGGAACCACTGTTCTAGATTATTCATGATCACTGTCTCTACCTCTAACCTCACAAGGTATGGTTCAAATCCTGGTCATTGTAGAGTAATTCAGAAATGAATTTTGTCTATGTGGTGTAGAGATTGTTCTTTAAATTTTAAACTAACATTAATTTTTTCCTCTTTCCTGAAGGATTTGATGGCTATGATATCTCCAGGACCCCCTGGTCCTCCTGGTACACTCACACCTGGAATGCAGCTGTTAAGACACATGGAAAATGAAGTCATTGCTCTAAAACGACAGGTGAGACTTTTTGTTGTAGGTTGTGAAAAACCTTTTGGTACTTATTATACACAAGTTAACCCTTTTACCCCCAGGCTCTTTGGAAATTTCCAACCCTTAACCCCCAGGGGGTTATTTTTTTTCCAGCACATTTTGCAGTATATTTTTTTTAAATTGCTCTAACAGCCTTAATTTTTGTCATAGAGAGGTCAGGTTGGTCTCAATCTCTTGGAAAATGCCTGAATTTTCTCAAAAAATTATCAAAAATATGAAAAAAAAAAATTTTTTATAGCAATTTTTTGCAAGGACGTACCGGTACGTCCATGGGGGTAAAGGGATGGGTTTTGTGAAACGTACCAGTACGTCCTTTGGGGGTAAAAGGGTTAAGGACCTTATCACAACTAAGTAATATTACCTGTCATTTGTTTACCTATACAGTAGAAGGTATCATTGTCAGTGTCCCACACAAGGTGTTATGTAGGCATTGCTGCAAGTATTTGCAGGATTCCTTTAGCCTCGAGCTGCACTTACTTTATATCCTTCTACCTTCTGTTCTCTCTTCCTTTCCTCTACCTAGTTGTTCAGCCTCTTTTAACTTTTATTTCACTGAATTGCTGAAATGAATCACAAGTCTTATATGCCAGACGATATAGTCCCAATTCATAAATCGAATCCAATTTTTATCTCAATATCCTTAAAACAAGTTGATTGATTATACTGTATTCTGAATTTTGATATATATTTATACTTCACTTTGTATTGGTAAAGATATACTGTGCAAATATAGTAAGCTATCCTTGCAGTCACATTGTCATTATTCTTCTTAGCCACGTACAATTCTCACCAGTATTGTTTTACAAAATTTATGTAAAAAAAAAATATACAGACTACTTTACATTAAAGAAAATGAAAGATGTATAGAGAGAAAACTTTTATATTAATGATTAAATAAAGAACGCACTAGAAATAATTAGGATGTGACAGATATTACTATGTTAAGATGGATGCGTGGGCAATCAAGAAGAGGTAAAATAAGAATCAGAAGGACAACAAAGATGAGAGATTGATTAGAAAAGATACAAGAGAAATTGAAGTGGTATGGTCATACTCTTGAGAAAATCTAAATAGTTTGTGGGAAGAAAAGTGGAAATAACATACCCTGTACACTCAAGTAAATGAAATTACCCCAAAAGAGAGAAAAAGTGAATAAAAAAACACCCGTTGAGATACTACCACTAGAGAGTTATGGCATCTTTTGACTGGCCAGACAGTTTTACATTAGATCCTTCTCTCTGGTTATGGTTCATTTTCCCTTTGCTTACACATACACCAAATATTCTGGTCTATTCTTTACATATTCTCCTTTGTCCTCATACACCTGACAACACTGAGATTACCAAACAATTCTTCTTCTCCCAAGGGGTTACCGTACTGTAATTGTTCAGTGGCCACTTTCCTCTTGCTAAGGGTAGAGGAGACTCTTTAGCTATGGTAAGCAGCTCTTCTAGGAGAAGGACACTCCAAAATCAAACCATTGTTCTCTGGTCTTGGGTAGTGCCATAGCCTCTGTACCGTGGTCTTCCACTGTCTTGGGTTAGAGTTCTCTTGCTTGAGGGTACACTCGGGCACACTATTCTATCTAATTTCTCTTCCTCTTGTTTTGTTAAAGTTTATATAGTTTATATTTATTTTGATGATGTTACTCTTCTTAAAATATTTTATTTTTCACATTTTCCTTTTCCTCACTGGGCTATTTTCCCTGTTGGAGCCCTTGGGTTTATAGCATCCTGCTTTTCCAACTAGGTTTGTAGCTTAGCAAGTAATAATAATAATGTGAGATATCAAAGTTTTCAATTTGGGTTCTTGCTAGGTGTACAGTTTTTGAAATTCCATTCCTTTCTAATTGAAAGTCTCATTTGAATTCATATTTTTAGTTGACTGGTATTTGATAAGGCAGACTGATCAGTGGCTTAGAATTGAGAATGCCCTCTCAATATGTAAAATTTACATTTTCCTCTTATTATATATTTCCACTTATGATATAAAATGTAATGACAGTAAAAATAGAATTTGAATAATTTTTTCATTTCTATACTCACCTGATGTTCATGTTGCTTCTTCTCTATATGCCCAGTTTAATCAACACTTGGTGTAAAATTTTAAGAGTTTAAAAACTCCCATTTTCTTTCATTTTGATAAATACTTGCCTTAACAAAGGAATAGAGCCCTTAACCCTTTTATCCCCAAAGGACGTACTGGTACGTTTCACAAAACTCATCCCTATACCCCCATGGACATACCGGTACGTCCTTGCAAAAAAATTCTATTTAAAATTTTTTTTGCATATTTTTGATAATTTTTTGAGAAAATACGGGCATTTTCCAAGAGAATGAGACCAACCTGACCTCTCTATGACAAAAATTAAGACTGTTAGAGCAATTTTAAAAAAATATACTGCAAAATGTGCTTGAAAAAAAGATAACCACTGGGGGTTAAGGGTTGGAAATTTCCAAATACCCTGGGGGTAAAAGGGTTAATAGTATGTGGTAAGAAGCCCAGGTTATGACAGCTAGTCTAGTCTAGTTTCGAAGTCGACATTATCCCGTCTCTTGATACCGTGAAATATGTTCAGCTCTATATTTTCATTCCTTTTCAATTTGTAAAAAAAAAAAACTGCAGTCAGAACCAGTTATGAAAAAAGGGTTTCTGGTATTGAGTTATTAATATTAATGAGATAACTGGCTGTTTAGTAACCCAGTAGTGAGTAATCTATTTTTGGCTTACTATAACTTATGTCCATAACTTTGCATTTCCCACAGTTGATAGGCATTTGCCATTTTCTGGACCATTATCCCAACTTAATTAGATACTCTCTTAAGGCTTCGACATCTGAGTTCACAACGTTCATGCCTAGTTTAGTATTGTCGACAAATTTGGCTATTCCATTAATTAATCCTAAATCTATGTCGTTAATGTAAATCGGAAATTTACTTCTTTGTATCTCACCCTTAACTAACTTGATTGAAAGCACTGTCCGTTTATTACCTATATTTTTCTTATTTTTGCTGATGTCTAGCACTCCCAATTTCTTGCCAAATATTTAGTTTTGTTTCAAGGCTGCATTCATTCTGAATAAATTGTCTCCTGTTGCCAGGCGTTCTGGCTAGTTTTTGGATTAATCAATGGGGAAAACATTCTGATGTACAGCAAACTTTTTGTTTTTTCTCTTTGATAACTTATTTTGTGAAGAAAAGGATTTTATGTTTGAAAAATATTCTTTGATTCAAAGCCATCGAGTCTGTTATTCATAAAGCTCATCGCTGTTTCCCCATTGTAAGTGTTTTGGTCAAATACATTTTTAAAAATATGGGTGAGGCATTAGATGTTCTTTTTGGAGTTGAAAATTTTGTTTCAAGATATTGGTTTGTTTGATATAAAGCACAAAATTTGTTTTAGAATTTTTAAGAAGTTTACGGAAGATAGATTTATTGGTTTGTTTGATATAAAGCACAAAATTTGTTTTAGAATTTTTAAGAAGTTTACGGAAGATAGATTTATTGGTTTGTTTGATATAAAGCACAAAATTTGTTTTAGAATTTTTAAGAAGTTTACGGAAGATAGATTTATTGGTTTGTTTGATATAAAGCACAAAATTTATTTTAGAATTTTTAAGAAGTTTACGGAAGATAGATTTATTGGTTTGTTTGATATAAAGCACAAAATTTATTTTAGAATTTTTAAGAAGTGTACGGAAGATAGATTTATTGGTTTGTTTGATATAAAGCACAAAATTTATTTTAGAATTTTTAAGAAGTGTACGGAAGATAGATTTATTGGTTTGTTTGATATAAAGCACAAAAGTTATTTTAGAATTTTTAAGAAGTGTACGGAAGATAGATTTATTGGTTTGTTTGATATAAAGCACAAAATTTATTTTAGAATTTTTAAGAAGTTTACGGAAGATAGATTTATTGGTTTGTTTGATATAAAGCACAAAATTTATTTTAGAATTTTTAAGAAGTGTACGGAAGATAGATTTATTGGTTTGTTTGATATAAAGCACAAAATTTATTTTAGAATTTTTAAGAAGTGTACGGAAGATAGATTTATTGGTTTGTTTGATATAAAGCACAAAAGTTATTTTAGAATTTTTAAGAAGTGTACGGAAGATAGATTTATTGGTTTGTTTGATATAAAGCACAAAAGTTATTTTAGAATTTTTAAGAAGTGTACGGAAGATAGATTTATTGGTTTGTTTGATATAAAGCACGAAATTTATTTTAGAATTTTTAAGAATTGTACGGAATATAAATTTATTACGAATCTCAAATCAGATTTATTGTTTCACTCTCAGGTCCAAAGTAACAAGGCTCAAATTAGCAATTTAAGAAATAATTTAGCTGAAGACGGGATATCATCACTTCGACCACCACCCCAAGCAGGACCTGTCAAAGCAAAATGGTCTCAAGATGAATTACTACTTGCTGTTCAAGGTATGTTTCTCTCTCCCTCTGACTTTTTATATGATGTTGAAAAGTGAAATGAAAACACGTGGGCAACACGCGGTAAGCACAAAGGATTGGGGGACACGAGGGTCGCACAGGTAAGAGAGAGCGTGGCGAGATGTATATCACGTCGCGACCAGAAACTTACTGGAGAGTCGACCTGAGATATCACGCTGCCTGACCCCGGGGTCGCCTCGGGCATGTACCACACTGCCAGAGGTTGACCCCGTAGAAAACGAGAAGAGGGAGATAAACTATACAAAAAGCTGGTCGGTTAGGTAGAGTTAGCCAGTAACTCCTAAGAAGGTAGTTCTAGGTAAGTATGTTAGGAAAAATACAAATTACTTAAAAATTTGTGATTTTATTATGATTCTTTCCTCTAGGTCACAGTGCTTACAGAAAGTCCTCAATTAATAGGTTCCAAGAAGCTGTCTTCTTCTTTGTCGGCATGTTTTCCCACTTCCATGTGGGGTCTATGTTTCCGGCCAGCGTTCTCCATCTACCTCTGTCCCACACTTCATCACCGGTTAATCCCTTTGATCGAAGGTCATCTTTGATGCAGTTCATCCACCTTTGCTTTGGTCTCCCTCTCTTTCTCGTTCCCTGTACCTCCATTTCCATCACTCTCCTCCCAATATTCTGTTCATCTCCTCTCATGACATGACATGTAAATTAAATTTTGGCTTAGGATAGGCTTCACCTAACTTGCATGGCTACGATTTTCAGCTGCAGTAGTCAACAAATAGTTCCATTTCATATAGCAAATGTCATCTTGCATACGGCAATAGATAATATGATATTGTTTTATGAAAGTATTTTATCATAAGCTTTTGATACAATATCCGAGATTTATGAATTCAGTTGGATTTGTGTTTATATCTCCGAATGATTGTAAGTTGAGAACCTTCTGTATATCTACGAAGAGCGAGTTGTTAACATTTTATAAAAGAAAAATGATTTACACCACCTCCGGGGTGCACAGTGTAGGAGCCCCAACTAAGGGGAGTTACCCCTAGAGGAGTTCCTTAGGCCCCACCCCCATCTGTTGGTCTTTTCAATGTTTACATGGATAACGGGGGAGGGTGGGCTCTGGCACCCTAGCAGTACCAGCTGAACTCGGTTGAGTCCCTTGTCAGGCTGGGAGGAACGTTAAGAGGAGAGGTCCCCTTTTTGTTTGGTTTCATTTGTTGATGTTGGCTACCCCCCAAAATTAGGGGAAGTGCCTTGGTATATGTATGTATGTACATGTGATGCAGGATTCAATGTTTTTAACAATCTGGTTCTATATCTACCTAGAATGTAAATAGTAAAATTTTATGCTGGGTTTTTTCTTCTCTTATTAGATATTTTGATAACTTTTTCTTTTAGCGATATTACTTTTTACTTAGTCTTACTGTGTTTATTTATTCAAAGGTCTTGTCAGCAATGTTCAGATTATGGCATTGTTACAGTACTGCAAAAGGGAATAGGGTTTTTCTTCCACTACTGATGAGTGTGGTTTCGCCAATATTATATACAGTGAAACATTCTTATCCAAAGATTCCCTTGCCACTCCTATATTATTGATACTTTTGAAAATTGACGTAACTGCATTTTATATAGCCACTCAGTAAAGTAGGCTGCTGTAAAGTAGTGTTTTTAGTAAGTATATTTGCCCAAAACTAAAAAACTTCTTCCAGTCTCACCATTTTGTGTCCTTTTCATTTACTTTTAGCCTTGACTATCAATTGTTAATCTTTATATCAAATAAGTCAGGGAATTCTGATACTAGTGTAAAAGCAGTTAATACTGACAGTTGCTAACCAATGTATTAATAAATAACCATGCATATATATATATATATATATATATATATATATATATATATATATATATATATATATATATTGATGAATTTTGCACATTTAGACGTGTTTTTCATATTCAAATAAGCCATATAAATTTTTGATACATTAATGTCTGGATTCTCTTAACGAAATCGGGATCAGAGCCCCAGGCGAAATCACGCAAAGACAAGAGCTTGTGACCGGCCGGGAATCGAACCCTGGTCGGCAAGCTTGTATAGACAGTGACTAAACCACTTGGCCACGCCAAGTGGTTTAGTCACTGTCGTTGCGTGATTTTGCCTGGGGCTCTGATCCCGAGGTCGTTAAGAGAATCCAGACATTAATGTATCAAAAATTTATATGGCTTATTTGATTATATATATATATATATATATATATATATATATATATATATATATATATATATAGATTTATTTATTTACTTACTTATTTACCTATATACTTATATATAATTTTTTATGTAATTTTTATTTTCAGCTGTGCGCTACTTTGGAAAAGACTTCAAAGCTATTGCAGAGATCGTTGGCAACAAGACAGAAAACCATGTTAGGAGCTTCTTTGTGACATACAGAAAACGCTACAACTTGGATGTTGTGCTCAGAGAATGGGAGGAAGAACATGGACCAGTTCGTGCAAACTCTGACGAGTAACCTGGTGTAGATAGTGTACTCTCAGTCGGAGTAATTTGATATCTAAACTTTCAAAGTTGTATATTTAGTCATCACTCATGAGTCATTACATATATTTATCAAACATTTTCCACCTGCCCATTACAAGCATAATTTTAAGTGATCAAACCTGTGGTTGGTTTGATTTTCAAAAGACAGTACGTATACAAGTTATGAAAGTTATACCTCTACAGTTCCTTTACAGGAATGATGAATTTTTATCATCTTGTCTACACGCATTACTTACTGGCGTTTCTGTAAGTCGTAGAACGCCTATTCTTGAGTTATGTATTATTATCCTACCTCTGGGTGTTGATTTTTTCATCCTCTCTCTCTGTACAGTGAAAGTTTTCATCAAATGATGATTATTTTTTATCTTTAATCCACTTTATGCTTGGAGTCAAATAAAAATTATGATAGTGAACTGCACTTTGCTGTAGTAATATCTGCATATCCTCCCAAACTAGTAGGCCTGCCAAGCATTCCCTTGTTGCTCACTTATGATTGCCACCCACAACTACCACGGTTCATGTACTATTCCTCAACGTAACCTGTAGAAGTTAGTAGAGACACTTTTTAGAGCACCTTTTTTCAATCATTCTGGATTACACTTTTAATGAGTGGTAGTAAGGTTTTCCCATAGGACATTAGTATAGAAAGTTAATAAATTGTCATTTCTAGCTTTCATTTCCTTGTTTTAAACCCGACCAGAAAGAATGGCAAAACTTACTTTTATTTGAGAGTTATATTTATTTTATATTTTCTTATATGTGGAATCCACATATTTTAAAAATCCTATTTTATTCTGTCATCATTTCAAGTCTTGGTTCAGTTTGCGAATGTAGTGTATTAACAGTTATTTTGTTGCCATTGTCTGCATTTTTGTGGTATATTTGTTTACATAGCATACAGTATTTTTGCATATTTTAGTTTTAGGTGTCTGAGCCCAAACTTTGTTTTACCAGTTTGGACCAAGGTAAAATAAGCATCTAGTTCCTTGGAGGTATTGTACCTGATGGTAATACATATTGCTATTTTCCCAGCTAATACAGCTATGGTAATATACTGTATTTATTTTGATTCTTCAGAAAAGTGTTTATGTTGTAACATAATGGATTTTAGATAATCTAAAGCTAGAATGTAACTAACATGTATGAGAGTATTTGAAAAGGTCTTTAGTCTTATGCACCGGCAATGACTTTATGTATATTGTAAAGCACACAGACAAGCTTATTGTTGCTGTCAATCTGTTGCCCTCAGATTTGTATAACCCAGCCACTGAACAAACCAAGTTCCTCAGGAGGATTCCTTTTTATCTTGAATGTTTATCTAATAACCTCTGTGGAGTATTTTCTTGATAGTAAACAAAGTGCCATTAATTGACTTTAAATTCTCTTTATTGAAAATATCCCTGCTGTTCTGAAAAGTTGTTGCTAAAAATAATAATCTCAGCTCATGTCGGTGAGGAATTTGGATAGGTTGTATATTTTTCTCACACAGTGTGTAATTCAAACTAGGAAAAGGGAAATGCAAAGTGTGAATATAGTTTTTATTATATAAAAATAGAAACATTGGATTGGTTTCTGGAACAAAGTAGCATCGCACTCAAGAGGTTCCTGACTCGAGGACTTATGGATTTTATATATATTCAAATGATTATCATCAACAATTTTATACAGTATCGATAAAGTATCAGTGTATAAATGTCGTATAGAAAATTAAACCTGACTTCAAGTACTGTTGTCAAAACTACAACGCATGTGTATTTGTTATTTCTGCTGGTGCTAATAATTATTTCTTGATTATCTTTTGTTTGTTAGGTATTATCATATGCAGTATTCATAGCATTTCTGATGCCCATGAAATATAAAACTTGGGTGATATTAAACTTTGATCTCATTTTAATCCCAGAGTAACATATGATGTTTATGCTTTTTATGTATTGAGAGCTTGGCATTTATACTCAGTTGATGGTCCTGTGTAATCTTTTGGTGCGACTGTATACAAAATTTAACAGTTTTAATCATTACTACTTTGAGTTACACAATCCTTTGTCATGAAGGGGGCATAAAGAATTTAGGTATTGTTATTATGTACTCTGTATCAACATATTTTGATGGATGATAATTTTAATGATGGATAAATGATTTGTTTATTGAATGAAAAAATGTCAAAATAGCTAGCTCATGCTCTCTGTTAATTAGTTGAGCATTTCTAAGTTAATGTAGAGTTATAGTTGTTGATAAAAGTTTAGAAGTTCACATTAGAAAATTAATCACTGCCTGAACATAGTATTCATAAGATACTTGCCTATTGTATTTTAAATGTCATTCGGTAGATGTTCATATAAGAGGGTAAGGTGTCACTTGAAGAAACTTCTGATATTTTGAAGTTTTCCTTTCCTGTGGAAGTTAACTTGAGGTCATGGTAAAGGATATGTTGAACCCAGGTTATGATCTTTGATAGGTATTGCATTATATAAATTATTTTCATTTGATTAGTTTTTTCTATTCATATTTTATTTGGAATATCCAGAAGTTAGGTAGCTTATCTTCTCTTATTTTTGCTTTTAGGAAAAGTACAAACTTGTAAGTTGCTCAGCATTGTCAGTTGTGCCCGTCGTAGTAGGAACGAGATTCATGCGAGTTTGAGGTATTTTGGAATGGTTTTATTTCTGAATTATTGCATCATTCAAAAAGATTATATTGTAATTTAATGATGGAAATTTTCCTTTCATGAAAAGTTGGCATATATTTGCATTAGCTGTTTTTGCCTGTTATTTATTAATTGCATTTGTCCTGTTTCCCATCAAGTCAGAGCCTTGCAAAAGAGATTACTTGAAATGGTTAGTAAACACTGAAGAATTTATTTGCTGGGTTAACTTTTTTGATAATTAAAAATGTTGAAATTTCAAATATTCTTGTAATTTGTGATAAATAACCTAGAGGAGGAAAAAGATTACATTTTTGTTATGATCACACAGGAATAGTTCCAGTAATATTGATTATCAAAAACTATAATAGAGAAATGCAGTTTTTAGGAAAATGATGAAAAGTATTAAAGCCTTTAATGGATAGGTTATATCTGCATAGAGCCCTGTTTTTAAATAATTAGAAAAAATATAGTATGTATCAGTTCAGGCTAAAAAAAAATTGAGAAGATTGTTATGACTTAACATTATTTTGACTAGTAAAATCCCCTTGGTTTTTTTTATGTTGCCTTAAACCCCCCTCCCAAATTTGCGGAAGTGCCATGGTGAATAGATAGATAACAAGTATCTTCTCGTAAAGCATAGGTATTTGTCTTATTTTTTTTTCTTAAATTAACCAACATATAGGTTGATTGCAGCCATAATCCTTCCAGTAACATTAAACCAATGCAAGTGACCACTAATTGTTGAAAATAGGTTATTTCAAACATTCATGTAGATAGTTTATTTAATTTTTCAAGGTTTTATATTCTGCTTAACTGAGCAGAGATGCTTTTGTTCTGTAAAGATAATTGTTTTATGTAGAATTATATGAAAAACATATTCAAATAGAAATTTTATTACACAGACAATGTATACACTTCGTCTAATCCTGAGTTTTCGATTACAGTACAGGTATACCAGTGATTACCTGACAGTAGATGGTTCAGCTGTACCTTTAATCTGGGTATAATTATGGAAACTGATGGAAGGACTTTTTTTTTTTTTTTTTTTTTTTAATCTCCACTCTCCACATACTGTACAGTATTGCTCATCAATTGCAAATAAAACCAAATGAATGCCATTTGAGTTCTTACACAACTAAGTTTGAAGTTTTGATTTTTCATGTGTATGCTGCGGAGGTAGCAGCAGTAGGGGATTCAGCATTATGAAGCTTCATCTGTGGTGGATAATGTGGGAGGGTGGGCTGTGGCACCCTAGCAGTACCAGCTGAACTCGGTTGAGTCCCTTGTTAGGCTGGGAGGAACATGGAGAGTAGAGGTCCCCTTTTTGTTTTTGTTTCTTTGTTGATGTCGGCTACCCCCCAAAATTGGGGGAAGTGCCTTGGTATATGTATGTATGTATGTATGTGTATGCATACTCTTTTATGTGATAATGGTTGATGCAGTATAGTATTGTATTGCACATTACCAAGATCAAAGTAGCAAAATTGTATGCAACATGAAAAGTAACAAGAATACGTTAGATTTGAGCACTGAATATGCTTGATTGAAATAATTATAATAGGCTAACAATGACATTTACAGTAAAAATGATCAAATCATACATTTAGCTTACCAGAACGGAGTCTTCCCCCCCCCCCCCAGAAAAAAAAGGGCACTGTAAGTGAGTACATCTACATGCATGATTCAGAGGTCTTTTATTACATTTTCAGTAGCATATTCTGTATATTATTCAAGTCTGATTTTTATTATATTCATTCTGATTCTATTTATTATGTACAAGTAAACATTCTAATTCATTTTTTTGCCGGATTCATCCCAACACTTTTACTTTTGCACTCATACATCACAGATATACAGTAATAGATCGGCAGCCAGATTGAGATTGGTCCTTCGAACATTTTATTAATTGTGGAGTTCAGGGTCACACAGAAAATGATAGGATGAAGAACTAGATGTCAGCCGGAAAGCACCTGCTGCATTAGGCCCATTTGGACTCCCAAAGTGGGCAAAAAAATCAGCTTGATCAAACGTAGGTACGTACCATACAATGTATTTCATGTATTTCAGGGTAACTTACACATCACACTGATTAAGAAATGGTCCATGTCAGACTAAATCTCTGCTGCATTAGGCCTACCAGAAACAAAAATTAATCTAGATCAAACATTCTTGGTACTTGAAACAAATTTTATATAATTCTAAACATCTTTGGGAGATCAGAATAGCCAGTGCGAGACAAATTATTTGCTGTATTATACGTGCCAGACATGCCCAAAAGTTGTCTCCCACACACTGGTCTGAAAAAAAATGTAGATAAAACAAAAGGTACTGAATGAATCTACTTGAAGTACAGTGCCTCTTTAAAGACATACTGATTGCTGCATTAAGCCTGCCAGAAGCAAAAAATAGGCTAGACTAAACATTCTTAGTAATACTTGAAACAGTTTATATACTTCTTCATATTTTGGAGAATTTGGAATGGCCAATGCCAGACAAATTATCTTTGCATAATGTCTGCCAGACATACTCAAAAGTTAACCCCTAACCCTTAGTTGTGGGAAAGTTGATGTAGATGAAACATAAAATGTACTGAAGGGAACTACTGTAGCTTAATCTAAAATGAAAGTTAAATTACAAAGTGACACATACCAGACAGTGCCTGCTGCATGAGGCCCACCAGACACCCAAAGAAGAGCCTAAATCTTTTGGGGGCCAGACATGCAAAAAGGGTCTTAAATGTTTCTGCTGGATCAAACATTTATACTACAGTTATCCTCAGATTGAAACCCGGCCATAGATGTTATTTTTTCTTTTCCTTTCTGAAAGGTTTGTGGAGACCCAGTATTTATTGATTGATTGATTGATTATTAATATTATCTATCATCGTAACTGGAAATCCAGGAAATTCCTGGATACTGTACTTGTTACATTTCTTTTATCTTGTGCTATTTAATATAAAAATTTCCAAGAGACAGAACATTTTTAGAAAGAGTCTACAATTAGCATGTTCATCGTCAAATTAGATGACCTATTTGCTTTTGTATTTCATATTATGAAGTAAACCTTAGTAAATACCATTCGTATAGTTGTTAATTGTCAACGAAAGTACCAAACTTTTGATTTACAATAATATTGAATATAGTAAATTAAATACATTAACTACAAAATTAACACGATAAATCATTTATAGTTTTAGCCTAATCATACATTATATCAGTATTTCCATAATTTTTTATGTCACTTTTTACAATCCAAATACTACAAATTTTTAAGTTTGTATTTTTCCAAGTTGTACAAACTTTTCATTTAAATGGGTTACTCCCAGTCTTGTTTTCTACAACCGGACAATCAAAGAGAAAAAGGGTATGGTTGCGTCATAGTACGGTTGCAAGGCAACTCCAGTTCATAGCGGCACAAAGCTCCGTCGCATGACACTTCACTCTTTTAGTCAAAGACTTGTGGGGCAGTTGAGGTGGGATCTTTGATTAAATGACTCAGGTTTGTATAGTTAGGAAGAATACAATTTTTTTTAAAAATTGTAGTTTATTCCTACGCGGGTACAAACTTCTTGATCATTTAAATGGCAGTCTTCCGGTGGGGGTGGGGGTGGGGGGCAGAGTTTCTGTTAAGAGGTACAGTATACCCTTCCTATCTGACATGCAATTCCTTATAAGAGCAATTGGAGCAAAAGGTCAGAAGTGGATTAATTTGTAACAGTATAGCTGGATCATAAAGAGGCTTCAGGTCCATCTGTGATTGCCATCTGCCTTGATCCACATTACATACCCTTATAAAGCAGAGGAGAATAACTGATGCCTTTGATGAAAATTTACGTGTTGCGTAAGATTAGATTATTTATTGAGCTGTAAAAATAGGGCCTAAAGAGAAAGAGTCAAAGTATTGTACTTACAAGTACAATCTCTGAGTTAATGGTCCGTAGAAGTGTTGTCTCTTCTACATGCCAACTTTGAGGACGTGCTACAGTCGTTTTTGTGTAAAACTATGGTTGCAGCAAAACCACAGATAGCATGTGCTCTAGGTAGGGAGCCCTGTCAACACTTCCCCTCGAGATATATAAACTCAAGATTATTTCCCTTAACTAAAAGGAAACTGTTTTTGGATACTTTCTTTTTTGGGGCAACCTGTGATCACAAACAAAAATATTTAAGAATTGCTCTCACTGAACAGAGTAAAAAACCATCCGGGTCATTAGTTAAATCGTGAAATAGTCAAATCTGATATTGTTTTCTAGCGGATTTTGGGTCTTGCTATAAATTTGGGAACAAATGTTTAGAGATAAATCTTTCCACCCTCTGGAATGTGACATGAGATTGTTCATGTAACTTGCTCACTCATGGCTGAAGCTAAGGCAAGGAAAAAGACAGTTCAGGGTAAGGTATCTCTCCAAGGCTTTATGCGTAGGTTCATAGGGGCTTTATTTGAAGGCCTAAGGACTGATGTCATATCCCAAGAAGGCGGTTTGAGTTCTTGCGGAGGACTAGTCTGCTCGAAACTCCTAATGAGAGGAGAGATCAAACCCTCTCAGTTTAAATACCTAGCTCAAGGCCGAGCGATAACCTTTTAATGCAGTGACTGAAAGGGATTTCTTGTTCCTCAGGAACACCAAAAAGTTGGGAATAATGGTCTTGAGTGGTGCAATATTTCCCCATACAGCACCAATCGCAAAAGATTTTCCACTTGGGCTGTTAGACTGTTGTGGATGACTCAGAGATATCCGGAAAGTTGTTTCGTTCTTTGTCTTGAAAAGCCTCTTTGGATGCTGGATAGTCTCCAACCGTGAAGTGACATGCAATACAGCATACTGCTTCATGGAACTTTCTTACGTGTGGTTGACTTAGTAGGATTGGCCCTTCTGGAAAAGAACTTCCGTATGAAGTTCCTGTAGGTCTAAATACCACCCCACTGTTGGCTACTTTGGTGTTGCTAGCATTACTCTGATTCCCTGGGATTTTCAGACTTCAGAATCTGAAATCAGACAGAACAGTGGGAAGGCGTAAAAGTCTAGTCCGTCCCATGGGTGTTGAAAGGTATCTCCCATTACTGCTGCTTAGTCTAGGACTGGTGAGCAGTACTGTACAGTGGGAGTTTGTGGTTCAGGTAGATGATGACCATGTCTAGAGATGGGGAACCCCACAAAATCAAAAGTCTCTTCACTACTAAAGTAAGCAAAGACCATTCGGAACCAACTGTGGTCCCTGGTCGACTCAGATGGTCGGCAGTACCGTTCCTATTCCCAGGTATAAACCTCACCGAGAGGGGGATTACGTTAGTCTGTGGCCAACTGTGGATCTCTATTGCCAGCTGGCAGAGCTGGAGAGTGGCCTGTGTCTCCTTGTTTGGAGTTATCACTCATCACTCATCAGACCACGGAGTGACCTCTTAGAGTCTGAGAAGTTGAGTAATGCTAGTTGTGCTGCTTTCACTAACCAAGAAATTGATGTGAAAGGTCTTGTCCTTTTCTAACCATAGGCCTGAGATTTGCTTCCTTCCTAGGTGAGTGCCCCACCTGGTGAGAAGCATCTCAGAATAGAAAGAATTGTGGGGGAAGAACCTTGAAGGGGGGTTCCTGCTAACAGGTTTTCCTCCCTCAGCCGCCAATGGAGGCATGCTCACAACATCCTGAGGTACCAACAGCAGGGTTACAGGGTGGTCGGATGTCTGAAACCACTAGTTCTTCAGAGCCCATTGCACCAAGTGAAGATGCATTCTTCCGAAGGGGACAAGTTTTTCCAGAGTAGAGGTGACCTAGAAGTTTCCCTTCCAGAAAGGTTTCTCTGCTATCTTCCTGAATCTCAGGATCCTGTCAGTAGAGGGAAAAGCTCTGGCTCAAACTAAGTCTATGTCCATGCTTAGGTTCCTGGACTTAGAAAATTCTACAATATGTCTTATATGTGTGAATTAACGTGACAGAATGGGGCCTCAAAATGCGTAATCAAATTGATTCATGTTATGACTTAGAAAATTTAATGCTCCAAAAGTTAAAGGTGAACATGTTATATATTTATGTATTATGTAATGCAGTACAATAGCTCTACATGTATTGAAAGTGACATTGCATCAGATATCAGCAATTGAACATGTTTTAGCTTTAATTAATGTGTTGTAGTTTACATTATAAAGTATTGGATTTTGTATGAAATACCTCGAAGATAAAAGAGGATTCTAATTATTTATTACTGCATATGAGATTAGAATATTTCATAATGATATTCATTTGGTCAATGTGTATTGTTTATTTGTTTACTAAGGTAGTCAAAGTCAAGAAACTCGGAGAGAGTGGAAGCATCTCAAGTTCTGCTTGGACAAGAAGAACATTATGTGATGTAATACACTACTGTAAAGCGTGTTTGTAATACAGACTTCTTTGTTACATCCATCAAGATTTTCGCCACACCTGATGGGATTGTAAAACAACACATTGATAATTCATGTTATTGCAGTTAAGAGGCTGAGATAGCCTACATCTTTATAAACTGGATGAAAACTTAATGGAATAGATCCGATTCAGGGAACCACATGTGGAAGATTTTTTAGTGTCGGAGACGTGCTCCAGAAAAACTTCCCTGCAACAGACAACAAAGATTTTCCCCGGGGGATATAAGCACAACCACTTGAGCACACTGTCAGGGAAAATACATTGGATGATGCAGATTGTAAACCATAGTATTATACTGTCCAAAAGAAAGTTGCTTTCACATAAAATCTATGACTGTTTAGATTTATCAGTACTAATGCCATCCAACTGATTAGGCACTCTTTTGGCTCTGTCCTAAAACCCCTCACTGAAATGCTGACGTGGTAATTAATTTACAGACAATATCACCAAAGGTGAAAAGGGACTAGTCGAGTAGCAATTTATTTAATTACAGTACAGCACTAAATTCTGCCTGCGGGCTTTAATTCAGAAATGAGAATCTTCACCTTTGAAGCACTTAAAAAAAAGGAGTGCATTTGTTTTTAGTAATCTTATTTTTGTTTTAATTCAACTTACTCTCTCGGAGTCTTAAATGACACTTCTGGCATAATCAACAATTTAAATTCACTTCAAGGGGACTATCCCAAATTATTAACCACTTCAATTGTAAATTCCATAGTAATTCATGCAAAGGAACAAAAGTACATGAATTTTTTCTAAATTCACCAAATACCTTTATTCCATAAAATTGACAATAATAAACTGGTCAAATTAATCATTTCAAGGCAACGAAAAATAAATGATTAATCAAAGTTGACAACACAAATCAATAATTGATGAAAATATCAGGCTAAATAAATGAAGATAAGATTAAACTATAGCACTGATAAACTCAAACCAGAGGTCTATCACTAGTTTAAGGTATACCATGACATCATGCACTTAGTCAGTGACTTGTGACATGAACCACAATATATTTAAAAGTCAAAAGAAAACCCCAAATTAATTTAGTACAATGAATTCCTCTTGCACAACCTGAATGTCTAAACACCATGGAAATTATCCAAAAAATGCATGATCTAATCTACTGTCTATGAGAGTTTGGCATATCTTCATCTCAGTCAACCAAAATAGTCTTCCTGGTATTTTGGTACTGAAGACTTAGAATGAGTATTAATATTATAATGATGACACCATCTTTGGTTAGCTTCATATCCATTTGATTAATTTTTGCACTCAAAATTTCTATGTCCACGGGTACTAGCAGACCACAAGGATTTTAGTTAATTTTTTGGGCTCAAGCCATGTCGTCCTGATGGAAGTTCCCTTCGGATACTTCCTACTGTATAATATTTCTGCAAGTGATATTACAAGAGAATTGCCTTTCAGAACAGTTTTGAGAACCATATGAATGACACTTTCTTATGATTTTGAATAGCGACGGTGCAAAATTGCCCAAAATCATCCGGCAGACCTTTCAAATTTATTTAATTGAATGATACCTCATGTAAGTCCTTGCTAGTAGTCTTGAGATATGCCTGGTTTATCTGGTAGGTTTATGTAAGCTAATCTTGGTGACTCAGTCGGTAGCATTTATTGCTCACCATCTGAAGGGTTATCAGTTCAAAGTACAGTTCATAGAATTAATCGTAGGTTTACTTTTTATTACAAAATGATCTGGGAAAAGATTCAAAGGTGTTCTACCGTCATCTTTGGTATACCCAACGATATATATATATATATATATATATATATATATATATATATATATATATATATATATATATATATATATATATATATATATATATATATATATATATATATATATATATAATAGAGAGAGAGAGAGAGAGAGAGAGAGAGAGAGAGAGAGAGAGAGAGAGAGAGAGAGAGAGAGAGAGAGAGAGAGAGAGAGAGTGTCTGTGTCTGTGTTATCATCGATTAGGCGTACTTGAAGAAAATTTTGTTCTGCCGATAACAATTCTAAAGTCTAAAACTCTTATGATCCAAGAACTTTACTTTTCATACTTTTTTCATCACCATCAAATAACTTTAATGTGCATCCATAACCTATTGCGTTCTTCGTGAGTGACTAATTGACAGGAGGAGACTAATACAAACTAATTACTTATCTGTAACATAGAAAACTATGACCGTAGTAATAGAAATATTAGAGGGGAGACTGACATGTCAATTTACATAAATAATTCCATGTTTATTTCTTACAACGATAAATGGGAAACACCATGATTGATATTGTATCCATCATCATTTCCAAGAAATATTTTTGACTATCAGCCTTCATATCACCAACAAGGATGGCTGCATTTATTTCCCAGGTACCATTTGCTAAAAACATTTTCTTTAGCAGCTCCATTGATGAATGTAGGCCACACGTTTTCCATTGAATTTCTCGAAGTTTCTACACCTTTCAGCGAGATCATGCCATCGTTATTTCAGCTTTTACGAAATTTATTTCATGGGGATTCATTTATGATTGTAAATTATTCTAACACATTATTCAAAATGTACAATTCGAATCTCTGGAAGAACCATGAAAAACGATATCACGATGACTTGCTACCATTTGTCAATCAGTCATCGTGATTTTGCTATTTTTGTATTTTTGTAGACAAAATAGTGTATCAAAATTGGTAGCAAATTATAATAGAACGATATCTTTGAGTTTATTATATAATTCATCATAAAAATAGGCTCAGAAAATTATATAATGTTGTGTTATGCTTTTAATAATAAAGATAATAAAAAAACTAAGTTTAAGCGTTTAGGTGCGTCAAAGAAAGCTAAATATATTTTTATTTCTTGAGAAATTCAAATATATAAAAAATAATGAAAGAAATCTTAATAATAAGTTAAAAATAGGCGCAGAGAATTATATAATATTGTATTGTGCTTTTAATAATAAAAAGACTAAGTTTTAGCGTTTAGGGGTGTCAAAAAAAGCTAAATCTATTTTGATTTCTCAAAAAATTTAATTCGAAAAAAATTTAATGAAAGAAATCGTAAAAATAGGCGCAGAGAATTATATAATATTGTGTTGTGCTTTTAATAATAAAAAAAAAACAGTTTTAGCGTTTAGGGGCGTCAAAAAAAAGCTGAATCTATTTTGATTTCTCAAAAAATTTAATTAGAAAAAATTTTAATGAAAGAAATCGTAAAAATAGGCGCAGAGAATTATATAATATTGTGTTATGCTTTTAATGATAAAAAAACTAAGTTTTAGCGTTTAGGTACGCCAAAGAAAGCTAAATCTATTTTTATTTCTCGATTAATTATATTATAAAAAACTTTAATGAAATAAATCGTAATAAAAAGTTGAAATAAGGAAATAAATAGTCAAACGCAATAACCTAAAAGAACCTATTGCATCATTTAAGCTTATCAAAACATTGAGATTTTGCGACTCTGTCATTGAATGTGATTACGCCTATTACTGTCTGTCAATTTCCAAAGCAAGAGCCCGTGTCTCGCACAAGGCAAGGCAACCTTAAAGCAAGATCTGCCTGTGGGTCCTGAGTAATGACATTAGTGATTTATTTAGTGTTTTAGTGATTTTGAAAAGACCTTATACGATTAGATATACGATTAGATACTTGCCTTTCAATCATGAGTGGAGAAATTGGGTTCGAGATAGAAAAACAACAGGAACCGTAAGTAATTTTGGTTTCATTGTAGTGTCCATTAGTCAAGTTAATAGTGATAAACCACGCCAGTCGTTTATTAACCTACATTAATTCGTAGATATATTGGTATGGGGTGTATGTATGATAGCGGCCACCTGTATGGATTATTATGGCTAACTTAGAATATGTTAGTGTAAAGGGGAAATGTGGGTTGGGCGTTGGATACTACTTGTAGGTTAGGTTAGGGGGGGTTGGCGTTTAGGTCTATTTTTAATCAATGCATGAGGAACTGGCCGCGGATATACAAAGGCTCCATTGGTATTACGGTATTATTTTACTGTACGTACTGACGGGGAAACCTTTCGTAGTAAAACCAAATTTTTCTCTTTAGAAAAATACCCATTTCCTTCAAAAATGACAAATTTTTGTTGCAAATAAATACTCATGTAATATATATATATATATGTATATATATATATATATATATATATATATATATATATATATATATATATATATGATAATTATAATAATAATAATCATAATAATTTTATTATTAATAGTAATAATAATAATAATATTAATAATAATAATAATAATAATTTTAATAATAATAGTAATAATAATAACAATAATAATAATAATATTAATATTAATTTTTCAATATTAAACTTACCCAATAATCATGTAGCTGTCAACTCCATTGCCCGACAGAATTCTATGGAGGGATACGCCAGCTATCACAATACTAGAAGGGGGTGTACTTACCAGCGCCACCTGTGGCCAGGTACTCAAGTACTTCTTGTTGACACCTCCTCAATTATTCCTCTGTCGTGCTTCCGGCAAGACGTTCTGGGATACGCTTATGTTCTTGGAGTATTTTCACGACTTTGGTGAAGTATTTCTCTTTGATTTCGGCTGTCGCTTTACTGGAAACTTCTATATTAGCTTCGTTAGCTTTTGGAATTAATTTGATTAATTATGGTGTCGAAGAGAGTATGAACTCTCTTTCACCTTTCAATGGCCGACCCTTCCCTTAGACGGAAGTGTTGGTGTCTAAGAGAGTATAGACTCTCTTTCTTAATTTTGTAACAAAAGTTATAGATTTATTTTATATCTCTCCGCCTCTTATAGGCCTCTTCGATTAACTTCCTTTTATTATAAACTTATTAAAATTGATTTTTATATTTGTTTATATTCGACCTTCCTAATAGTAGGCGGTCTTTTCTTGGTACCGAAGTTAATTAACATTGAGCCCGTCATTTCGGTTTTACCTGTTAACATATTATGCTATTTTAATGTCTTTGAAAGAATTTCTTTGATAGTCTAGTACTGTTTTCAAAGTTGAACTAACGTTTTGTTTTGTCTCTGCAGTTGTTGACGTTCAGAACGTTCAACTTGCACTCTATCGTTACGATAGAGAAAGAGTTTTCACAGTTTCACGTTGCAGTAAGAGTAACCGTGTCTAGCGTTTTGTTCATTCTTTCTTAACTTAATGGTTTTGATCCTAATAAAGGAACTTTTCATTTTGGGAAATATTTCAGTTTTTTCCTTTAACAATAATATGTTTTAACGATATATATGATTGGGCTCTTCTCTCAGGTTCTAAGTCAAGAGAGAGAGAGAGAGAGAGAGAGAGAGATAGAGACGGAGGGAGAAAGAGGAGAATAAACGTTTCATTCAAGCCTGCCAGGCGTACGAATAACGTTGTTATCGTTTTTTACTCCTCCCTAGTCTCTTTAGGGGAAGAAGGTAAACGTTTCTAGAGTGATCTAGTGTTTAGTCTCTTTCCAGCCACTGAATTATTTATCTTTCGAGTTCAGTGAAATAAGTGCAAACAGAAAATCAAAGTGATAAGTGATTAGCGCAAAGTTCAGTGTTGTGCGTGAGGGTACTTCTGTGCGCGCCAGTCGTCCTCCCAGTCCGGGACCTCTTGCAAGCTCCCAAGCCCAGGGGAGAAGCAATGTCGAAGGGCAGAAGGGTTCAGCAGGCCTTGATCGGCGCACAGAAGTATCCTCGGTGGTTGTGGGCGTGTCTTACCGAGACTGTCACTCCCACCCGCAGACGATTGAGCCCTTATTTTGCTCGTCTGCAGAAGAAATTTAGGGGAGAAAACGCTGGTCTCAGGTCTCAAGACCTCTTAAACGTAAAGTCCAGACCTATGCCAGACGTACGAAGTTAGAGTTCAACAACCCGGATGCAGTCATTGGGTTAGCTCTGACTCTCCTCAGTCATCAGTTGAATGCACTCCGCCTAAGAGGAGTAAGGTTCTGCCACAACAGAGCTCGACTGTTAAGGCTTTACCTCAGCCTACTGTAGTTTCTGCCGACCCCAAGTGGACTCTACTACAGTCCATGCAAGCACTGCTTTCGGACTTGATGCGTGAGTGTCGGGCTGAGAGTGTTGCGCCTCCGCCTCCGCCTACACTCCCTCCGCCTGCGCTCGCTCCGCCTGATCGCAGTTCCACCTGCCAGGCGTACGATGTTGAGCCACGTTCTGAGTTTGCTGTTCCCAGTGGTGTTCAGCCTCCGCCTTCCTTAAGGCAACTTTTACAATGGGATCAGGAGGATTATACCTCTCTTCCTCCGCCTCCACTTGCTGCTCCACCAGTGATGCAACACTCGGTTGAGGTACAACAACCTCTCCCGTCCATGAGTCAGTCTCCTCAGCTCTCGCTGCAGCGAGCTCAACCCTCCTCAAGGCAAGCACCTCAACACCTTAGCCTTGCGCCTCAGGAGCCTCAACTTGCGAGATTTTTACTGCGTTCTGCGCAGCCACTACCTTTTCGCTCTCAGCTCACACCGCAGGAACCTCAACTCGTTCCTCAGGAACTTGCTACTGCGCATCCGCCAACCACTCAGCAAGCGCAACCCTTGAGTTCAGCCACTCATGCCAGGAGTCAGCCTCTCATGCCAGGAGTCAGCCTCCTCCACCCATGAGCCTACCTTCTGCTGATCAGCCTTTGCAGACTGAGCCTCAGGTGTTCCCTCAACAGAGTCTTGAAGAGGAAACCACAACTATTGTTGTTCCAGCTCGTTCTGACTCTGCTGTTCAGCATACCTTACCTCCATTTTCAAACCTATGATAATGGAGGTTATTTGTATTACTTATAAAAATATATTTGTATTCCTGGCAATATATTTTTAACAATATCGCAAAATATGGCAAAAATATGAATCATGAGTTATGAATGTAAGGTATATATTATGTTGATATTAAAACCCCATGCAAGCATGCATAAAGCACTCTAGCACTGGTCATGGAATTTCTGAGAAATGTTAAACGCCATGCACACGCTCTGCTTACCTTACATGCTCTGCTCACAGCATGCTCTGCATACTACATGCTCTGCATACAGCATGCTCTGCATTCAGCATGCTCTGCATACAACATGCTCTACATACAGCATGCTCTGCATACAGCATGCTCTGCATACAACATGCTCTGCACACAGCATGCTCTGCATTCAGCATGCTCTGCATACAACATGCTCTGCATACAGCATGCTCTGCATACAACATGCTCTACATACAGCATGCTCTGCATACAGCATACTCTGCATACAACATGCTCTGCATACCTTACCGCATGCTTCTCAGTCACACATCTTTGGTTGTTGCCAACTCACTAGACTGTCAAGCAGTTTCATAACGTTGCCTTCTAGTCTGCTGCTTTTGCACCAGTGAACCCTCACTGAGAGAACTTAGCTTTTCTAGGATATGGTCCCTGTAGATGAGAAAGTTCTTTTCTCCCTCCTTCTGATATTCCCTTGAGGACTCTGTCATTTGGAGGGAGCCTTTAGCTGCATAGCCTCCTATGGACTTTTATTTAAGCATAACATGCTTCCAGGGAAGGTAATGGTTCCACTTCAGTCGCTAATCCCGTCTGTTACCACACCTGCTCCCATAGACCTTGAGCTGTGTTACAAGACATGCAGTCCAAGCTTAGTCCTTGTTAGAGGATTTTTTGTTTACGGAGTCAATGTGTCACGGGGAAGACGTTCAACAACCAACAGAAGTGACTTGTTGTGACGCAGTGCGGCAACCTCAGCAACCCGATAAGGAGTTTGTCTGTACGACCCAGACAGTCTAGACAGATTCGGGTTGTCACTGTACTTCCTCGCTTGCCCATGATCGACAGTTCACAGACTGTGCAGCAGTACCATGATCTTGTGTCCGGCTCCGTCAGACGACTGGCTTTTAAGAGCTCCCACAAGTCGTCGCTGTCTGGAGATTTTCAAATGGACTATGGATCTGACCAAGGAACTGGGCCTCCTGGTCAATTTTGAGGAGTCTCAGCTCGTCCCATCCCAGAGCATTGTCTCCTTGGGTATGGATCTTCAGAGTCGAGCTTTTCGGACTTTTCCGTCGGCCCCAAGGATCTTCCAAGCCCTAGAATGCATCCAGAGCATGCTGAGAAGGAACCGATGCTCAGTCAGGTAGTGGATGAGTCTAACAGGGACACTTTCATCGCTGGCCCTGTTCATCGTGTTAGGGAGACTCCACCTCCCCCCCCTTCAGTATCATCTAGCTGCTCACTGGATAAAGGACATGACGCTAGAGACGGTCTCAGTCCTGTTTCCGAAGAGAGGAGGTCTTCTCTCGCGTGGTGTAAGAACAGCTTTCTTCTCAAGGAAGTCTACCTTTGGCTGTTCAGAAACACAACCGCCGTCTCCTCTCGGACGCATCAGACACGGGCTGGGGTGCGACTTTGGACGGACAAGAATGCTCGGGAACTTGGAATCAGGAGCAAAGGACACTTCACATCAATTGCAAGGAGTTGTTGGCGGTTATTCTGGCCTTGATAAACTTCAAGTCCCTCCAGCTTAACAAAGTGGTGGAGGTGGACTCTGACAACACCACAGCCCTGGCTTATATCTTCAAGCAGGGAGGGACTCTTTCGTGGAAGTTGTTCTAGATCGCAAGGGACCTACTCATCTGGTCTAAAGATCGAAAGCTAACTGGTAACGAGGTTCATTCAGGGCGGTATGAATGTCATGGCAGATCACCTCAGACGGAAGGGTCAGGTCATCCCCACAGAGTGGACCCTTCTCAAGAATGTTTGCAACAGACTTTGGGCCCTGTGGGGTCAGCCAACCATAGATCTGTTCACTACCTCGATAACCTAGAGACTCCTGTTGTATTGTTCTCCGATTCCAGACCCAGCAGCAGTTCACGTGGATGCTTTTCTGCTGGATTGGTTCCATCTCGACCTGTATGCATTCCCGCCGTTCAAGATTGTCAACAGGGTACTTCAGAAGTTCTCCTCTCACAAAGGGACACGGCTGACGTTGGTTGGCTCCGCTCTGGCCCGCGAGAGAATGGTTCTTAGAGGTACTGCAATGGCTGGTCGACATTCCCAGGACTCTTCCTCTAGGAGTGAACCTTCTAAGTCTACCTCACGTAAAGAAGGTACACCAATCCTCCACGCTCTTCGTCTGACTGCCTTCAGACTTTCGAAAGACTCTCAAGAGCTAGGGGCTTTTCGAAGGAAGCAGCCAGAGCGATTGCCAAAGCAAGGAGAACATCCACTCTCAGTATCTATCAGTCTATAGGGGAAGTCTTCCGTAGCTGGTACAAGACCAATGCAGTTTCCTCAACCAGTACCACTGTAACCCAGATTGCTGACTTCCTGTTATATCTAAGGAAAGTAAGATCCCTTTCAGCTCCTACGATCAAGGGTTACAGAAGTATGTTGGCAGCGGTTTTCCGCCACAGAGGCTTGGATCTTTCCACCAACAAAGATCTACAGGACCTCCCTAGGTCTTTTGAGACCTCAAAGGAACGTCGGTTGTCCACTCCAGGCTGGAATCTAGACGTGGTCCTAAGGTTCCTTATGTCATCAAGATTTGAACCTCTCCAATCAGCCTCTTTTTAGGACCTCACATTAAAAACTCTTTTCCTCGTGTGCTTGACAACAGCTAAAAGAGTAAGTGAGATCCACGCCTTCAGCAGGATCATTGTTTTCACATCTGAAACGGCTACATGTTCCTTGCAGCTCGGTTTTTGCTAAACGAGCTTCCTTCACGTCCTTGGGCTAAGTCGTTCGAGATCCCAAGCCTGTCCAACTTGGTGGGGAATGGTCTGAAGAGAGTACTTTGCCCAGTTAGAGCTCTTAGGTACTATCTAAAAAGGTCTTAACCTTTACAAGGACAATCAGAAGCCTTATAGTGTGCTATCAAGAAACCTTCTTTTCCAAGTTCTAAGAACTCAGTTTCTTACTATTCAGGCTTCTGATTAGAGAAACACATTCTCATCTGAAGGAAGAAGACCTTGCTTTGCTGAAGGTAAGGACACATGAAGTGGGAGCTGTGGCTACTTCAGTGGCCTTCAAACAGAGCCATTCTCTGCAGAGTGTTATGGATGCAACCTATTGGAGAAGCAAGTCAGTGTTCGCATCATTCTATCTCAAAGATGTCCAGTCTCTTTACGAGTACTGCTACACCCTGGGACCATTCGTAGCAACGAATGCAGTAGTAGGCGAGGGCTCAGCCACTACATTCCCATAATCCCATAACCTTTTAACCTTTCTCTTGAATACTTTTTATGGGTTGTACGGTCGGCTAAGAAGCCTTCCACATCCTTGTTGATTTGGCGGGTGGTCAATTCTTTCTTGAGAAGCGCCGAGGTTAAAGGTTGTGATGAGGTCCTTTAGTATGGGTTGCAGCCCTGTATACTTTAGCACCTTTGAGTTGATTCAGCCTCCCAAGAGGAACGCTGCGCTCAGTAAGGAAGACGATCTTATTAAAGGCAGAGTAACGGTTCAAGTCGACTTCCTTACCAGGTACTTATTATTTCATTGTTATTGTGGATAACTGATTATATGAAATACGGGATACTTAGCTATCCTTTAATCTTGTACACTGGTTTTCACCCACCCCCCTGGGTGTGAATCAGCTACATGATTATCGGGTAAGTTTAATATTGAAAAATGTTATTTTTATTAGTAAAATAAATTTTTGAATATACTTACCCGATAATCATGATTTAATCGACCCTCCCTTCCTCCCCATAGAGAACCAGTGGACCGAGGAATAATTGAGGAGGTGTCAACAAGAAGTACTTGAGTACCTGGCCACAGGTGGCGCTGGTAAGTACACCCCCTTCTAGTATTGTGATAGCTGGCGTATCCCTCCATAGAATTCTGTCGGGCAACGGAGTTGACAGCTACATGATTATCGGGTAAGTATATTCAAAAATTTATTTTACTAATAAAAATAACATAATGATGATAATAATAATAATAATAATAATAATAATATTAATAATAAAGATAATATAATAATGATAATAAAAATAATAATAATAATATTGTTATTAATAATAATAAAAATAATAATAATAATATTAATTTTAATAATAAGGATAATAATTTTATATATATATATATATATATATATATATATATATATATATATATATATATATATATATATATATATATATATATATATATCACCGATTGGTTTTGGGTGGGGAAAACACACTGGGGAAATGGTATATGATGGTAAAATAATCCTTTTCTTCTCTATACATTATATTCTTGGACGTATATTATATCCATGGTAAACTTCACAAATTATCTATATCCTATATTAACGGTATATTTTTCATTTGTTGACATTCTACGGGTTGGCTGTATTCGCTCCCGTTCGTCCGTATGTACATACCAATTTTAGGTCTTCTGCGCATAAACCCCGCCCTCCTTTATTTTTACCAATAGGATTACTTGTTTCCTCGTAACCCCTCCCCAATTTTCCCCACGTCATTCAAGTATTTTTACCCGCGACATTCAAGTATTCCACTGGACCTAGCCCTTCTTATATCGCATGTACTCTTCCCTGTTTTGTAATACCCACATGTACATATTACATTTTACGGATCACCTGAAGATAAGTGACCCCAAATAGTTCTCCTGAAGATAAAGGACCCTAACTACACACACCTGAAGAAGAGAGACCCTGATTTTCCTCACCTGAATATAAGCGACCCCAGCTTATTGACGTCTCCAATCTTCAGGTGATCCATTTTGGCTAATAATACTATAAAAAAAAAAGGAAAAAAGTATTTATATTCATTAAAAACTTCTTTATTAAATATTTGTTAAAAAAATCAAATTTATACAAACAATCCATATTTGATTAAAAGCCTATTGTCTTGCAATTTCAGTACAAAAATAATCGAACCGACCATTAATAGGTTATTAGTTAGGTTCCATTATAAGATTTAAATTCCTCACCTGAAGAAAAATGACTTAATTTTTTCACCTGAAAATAAGCAACCCTAGCGTGTGTTGGGGTCCCTAATCTTCAGTTGATCTCATTTTATGCAAGAATTACTCGTTTTCTTATAAACCCTCATTTTTACCCCCGACATTCAAGTATCCTTCTTGATCTGACCCTTCTAATACTGTACGTACCCATTCTTTTATCAAATACTGTACCCACATGGGCATATTGCGTTTTACCCCAACCATTCTTCTAATACTGTATGTTTATGCAATACCCACGTGGACATATTATTTTTTACCCTAGTTATCCAAGTATATTACGAGTTTTTACCCCTCTAATAACATTATTTATTCATTGATGTAATACCCACTTTTATATTTCTCTTTGTTTCCATACCTCTTTCAGCCGTTTTCTCCATTATTACGACATTTCAATTTATTACCATTAAATATTTATTATTCTCTTCATTATAACTTACTATTTTTCAATATTAAACTTACCCGATAATCATGTAGCTGTCAACTCCGTTGCCCGACAGAATTCTACGGGAGGGATACGCCAGCTATCACTATACTAGAAGGGGGTGTACTCACCAGCGCCACCTGTGGCCAGGTACTGCAGTACTTCTTGTTGACACCACCTCACTTTTTCCTCTGTCGTGCTTCCGGCAAGACGTTCTGGGATACGCTTATGATTTTGGAGTATTGTTCACGGTTTTTGGTGAAGTATTTCTCTAAGATTTCAGCTTTCGCTATACTGGAAACTTTTCTAATTAGCTTAGATAGCTTTTATTTGGTTTTGATTAATGGTTAACGATCTTTTTGCTTGATTTGGAATCCCCCTTGACTAACTCTTTGATTCAAGATGTCTGACCTTTCACAAGCCCCACCCCATAGACGATGTAGGTCTTGTAATAGGCGTGTTCCGAAGGCCTCGGTTGATCCTCACACCGCTTGTTCTGACTGTAGGGAAAGACCCTGTCAGTTGGAAGATCGATGTGAGGAATGCGCCGGACTTTCGGAACTTGAATTTGTTCGATTCCTGAAATATTCAACCAAGTTAGAGAGAGAGAGAGTTAGGAGGAGTTCTTCTCGCTCTTCACTTTTTTCCTCACCTCATGATCCTCAACCTTTTCCTCCCCCTGTAGTGGCTACCCCCGAACCTTCTATTTGTGCTCAACCTGATATGTCCGATGTTTTGCGTGCCATTCAGGCTTTAGGTGACAAAGTGGAATCGGTGGTTAGTGACCATAAGTCTCTTATGGCAGAAGTCAAAGAACTTAAGGTCAAAAGTGCAGTGGGAGGTGGTAGTGCCAGTGCTGTGCCAAGTGCTAGTGTCAGTGCGGTGCCAAGTGCTAGTGTCAGTGTCAGTGTGGTGCGTGAGGGTACTTCTGTGCGTGCCAGTCGTCCTCCCAGTCCGGGACCTCTTGCAAGCTCCCAAGCCCAGGGGAGAAGCAATGTCGAAGGGCAAAAGGGTTCGGCAGGCCTTGATCGGCGCACAGAAGTATCCTCGGTGGTTGCGGGCGTGTCTTTCAGAGACCGTCACTCCCACCCGCAGACGATTGAGCCCGTCTTTTACTCGTCTGCAGAAGAAATGTCAGGGAGAAAACGCTGGACTCAGGTCTCAAGACCTCTCAAACGCAAAGTCCAGACCTCAAGAGTTCTACAACCTGGTTGCAGTCATTGGATTAGCTCTGACTCTCCGCAGTCATCAGGTGACTGCACACCTCCTAAGAGAGGTAAGGTGATGCCGCAACAGACCTCATCTTCTGTTAAGGCTTTGCCTCAGCAGACCTTAGCGTCTGTCGACCCCAAGATGACTTTGCTGCAGTCCATGCAGTCACAGCTTGCGGTCTTAATGCGTGAGTGTCAGGCTGAGAAGGTTACACCTCCTCCTGCGATCGCTCCGCCTCACCGCAGTCCAGTCTGTCAGGCGTACGAAGTTGAGGTTCCTCAGGATACCTTACCGCGTACTGAGTTGCCAGTTACCAGCGGTGTGCAGCAACCTCCGCCTTCCTTAAGGCAACCTCAGCAATGGGAGCAGGAGTCTTATGCCTTACTTCCTCCGCTTCCGCTTGCGGTTCCACCAGCGAGGCAACAATCTCTTGAGGTACGACAACCTCTTCCATCCATGAGGCAGCCACCTCAGCACTCGCTGCAGCGACCTCAACCCTCCTCAAGGCGAGAGCCTCAACTCCTTAGGCTAGCACCTCAGGAACTTCAACTCGCGAGACAAGAACTGCGTTCTGCGCAGCCGCTACCTCAACTCTCGCAGCTCACACCTCAGGAACCTCAACTCGTTCCTCAGGAACCTGCTACTGCGCATCCGCAACCCTTACAGCAAGCGCAACTCTTGAGACAAGAAACTCATGCTAGGAGTCAGCCACCTCAACCCATGCGCCTACCTTCCTCTACTCTTCTTGACCAGTCTTTGCAGCCTGAACCTCAGGTTTTAACTCAGCAACAGAGACTTGAGGATGAAACCACAAGCGTTTATGCACCCGCTTGTTCAGATTCTGCTGTTCAGCATACCACTGTTACATTACCTCTCACTTCGCTACACTCTGGTGATGAGGTTTCTGAGGAGGAAGCTGCGCACCTGGATCCCTCATCAGACGTGGAAGAACCCAAGTCTTCTCCTCTACCCATTGACTTTCGTAAGGTCCTGGCTCTTTTCAGAGAGGTATACCCGGACCATTTTGTTTCTGCTACCCCCCGCTCTCCTCCATCTGAGTTTTCGCTGGGCATGCAACCTGTTAAGTCAACTTATACTAAGCTCGTCTTTGCTAGGTCATCTAAGAGAGCTTTAAGAATATTAGGGGAGTGGTTGCAGTCTAAACAGCAACTAGGGAAGACTTCCTTTATGTTCCCACCTACTAAGCTCACTTCTAAGGCGGGCGTATGGTATGCCACAGGAGAAGAACCAGGCTTGGGAGTCCCTGCCTCTGCCCAGGCTGACTTCTCAAGTTTGGTCGACTCTCCTCGTAGATCAGCAATGAGGCGCTCTAAGGTTTGCTGGACCTTCTCCGATTTAGACCACTTCCTAAAGGGTGTATTTCGTGCCTTTGAGATGTTCAATTTTCTAGACTGGTGCCTGGGGGCCCTGAGCAAGAAGACCTCCCCTGCGGACAAGGACTCGGCCATGCTTTTAATGTCCTGCATGGATAAAGCAATTCGGGATGGGTCTGGCGAGCTTGCTTCAATGTTTGTGTCAGGAGTTCTTAAGAAAAGGGAGCAACTTTGCACCTTTCTTTCTTCCAGCATCACACCTTGTCAAAGGTCTCAACTCCTTTTTGCTCCGCTTTCTAAGTTCTTGTTTCCCGAAGAGCTTATCAAGGATTTGTCTGCGGCCCTGATTCAGAAGGACACTCATGATCTTGTGGCCTCTTCAGCTCGTAAGACTAAGGTTGCTCCCTCAGTTCCCAGGACTTACCGCACCCCAGTGGCTGATACTCCTGCTACAAGGTTTATTCCGCCCTTTCGTGGCAGAGCCCCCAGCCGAGGAAGCTCCCGTCCAGACTCTTCCAGGAGCAGGTCTAGGAAAGGTCCCAAGACTTCAAAAGGCAAACACTGACTCTCCTCCTCTCCAGACAGCAGTAGGAGCCAGACTCAAGACCTTCTGGCAAGCTTGGGAAAGGAGAGGTGCAGACGCCCAGTCTGTCAGGTGGCTAAGGGAGGGTTACAGGATACCATTCTGCCGCAAACCCCCTCTGACCACTTCTCCCATCAACCTCTCTCCCAACTACAAGGAAAAGGACAAGAGGCTAGCGTTGCACCAGGAGGTGTCGCTCCTGTTACAGAAGAAGGCAGTGGTTATAGTCCGGGACCATCAATCCCCGGGCTTCTACAACCGTCTCTTTCTGGTGGCCAAGAAGACAGGAGGTTGGAGACCGGTGCTGGACGTCAGCGCGCTCAATGCTTATGTCACCAAGCAGACGTTCACTATGGAGACGACGAAGTCGGTCCTAGCAGCGGTCAGGCAGGAGGACTGGATGGTCTCGTTGGATCTGAAAGACGCTTACTTTCACGTTCCTATTCATCCAGACTCCCAACCTTTCCTGAGATTCGTTTTTGGAAAGGTTGTGTACCAATTCCAAGCCCTGTGTTTTGGCCTAAGCACAGCTCCTATGGTGTTTATGCATCTGATGAGGAATGTTGCAAAATTCCTCCACTTATCGGACATCAGAGCCTCCCTTTATTTAGACGACTGGCTGTTGAGAGCCTCCACGAGTCGTCGCTGTCTGGAGAGTCTCAACTGGACTTTAGACTTGATCAAGGAACTGGGTCTGTTAGTCAACTTAGAAAAGTCCCAGCTCATTCCCTCCCAATCCATAGTTTACCTGGGAATGGAGATTCGGAGTCAGGATTTTCGGGCTTTTCCATCGGCCCCAAGGATAAGCCAAGCCCTAGATTGCATCCTGAGCATGCTGAAGAGGAACAGTTGCTCGGTGAGACAGTGGATGAGTCTCACAGGGACCCTGTCATCTTTAGCCCTGTTCGTCGAGTTAGGGAGACTCCACCTCCGCCCTCTCCAATTCCATCTAGCAGCTCATTGGGACAAGGATTTGACGCTCGAAGCAGTCTCTATCCCTGTCACCAAAGAGATGAAGACCACTCTCTTGTGGTGGAAGACCAACCTCCTTCTCAAGGAGGGCCTATCGTTAGCGATTCAGACCCCCAATCTTCATCTCTTCTCGGATGCATCAGACTCGGGCTGGGGCGCGACCTTGAACGGACAGGAATGCTCGGGAACGTGGAACAGGGAACAGGAAACGCTCCACATCAACTGCAAGGAGCTACTGGCAGTTCATATGGCCCTAATGAACTTCAAGTCCCTCCTGCTAGGCAAGGTGGTGGAGGTGAACTCCGACAACACCACAGCCTTGGCTTACATCTCCAAGCAGGGAGGGACCCATTCGAGGAACCTGTACGAGATAGCAAGGGACCTCCTCATTTGGTCAAGAAGTCTAAACCTCACTCTAGTAACGAGGTTCATTCAGGGCAACATGAACGTCTCAGCAGATCGCCTAAGCAGAAAAGATCAAGTCATCCCCACGGAATGGACCCTTCACAAGAGCGTGTGCAACAGACTTTGGACCTTGTGGGGTCAGCCTACGATAGATCTGTTTGCCACCTCCATGACCAAGAGGCTTCCTTTGTACTGTTCCCCAGTTCCAGACCCAGCAGCAGTTCATGTGGATGCTTTTCTGCTGAATTGGTCCCATCTCGACCTTTACGCATTCCCACCGTTCAAGATCATCAACAGAGTCATTCAGAAGTTCGTCTCGCACGAAGGGACACGGCTGACGCTGGTTGCTCCCCTTTGGCCTGCAAGAGAATGGTTCACAGAGGTACTACAATGGCTGGTCGACGTCCCCAGGACTCTCCCTCTAAGAGTGGACCTTCTACGTCAACCTCACGTAGACAAGGTGCACCCAAACCTCCACGCTCTTCGTCTGACTGCCTTCAGACTGTCGAAAGATTCGCTAGAGCTAGAGGCTTTTCGAAGGAGGCAGCCAGTGCGATTGCCAGAGCAAGGAGGGTATCCACTCGTAGAGTCTACCAATCCAAGTGGGAAGTCTTCCGAAGCTGGTGTAGAGCCAATGCAGTTTCCTCTACCAATACCTCTGTAACCCAAATAGCTGACTTCCTATTACATCTAAGGAATGAGAGATCCCTTTCGGCTCCTACGATTAAAGGGTACAGAAGTATGTTGGCTTCAGTTCTCCGCCACAGAGGTTTGGACCTTTCTTCCAACAAGGACCTTCAAGACATCCTTAAGTCTTTTGAGACTTCTAAAGAACGTCGTTTACCCACTCCAGGCTGGAATCTAGACGTAGTCTTAAGGTTCCTTATGTCTCCTAGGTTCGAACCTCTCCAGTCAGCTTCCTTCAAGGACCTTACCCTCAAGACTCTTTTCCTCGTCTGCCTTGCAACAGCTAAAAGAGTCAGTGAGGTTCATGCCTTCAGCAAGAACATTGGGTTCACATCCGAATCTGCAACATGTTCTTTACAGCTCGGATTTTTAGCTAAGAATGAACTTCCTTCACGTCCTTGGCCTAGATCGTTTGAAATTCCTAGCCTTTCCAACATGGTAGGTAACGAACTAGAAAGAGTTCTTTGCCCTGTCAGAGCTCTGAAATATTATCTTAATAGGTCAAAACCTATACGAGGACAGTCAGAAGCCTTATGGTGTGCAATCAAGAAACCTTCGATGCCCATGTCCAAAAACGGAGTTTCGTATTATATAAGGCTTCTGATTAGAGAAGCCCATTCTCACATGAAGGATGAAGACCTTGCTTTGCTGAAGGTAAGGACCCACGAAGTGAGAGCCGTAGCCACTTCGATGGCCTTTAATAAAAACCGTTCTCTGCAGAGCATTATGGATGCAACTTATTGGAGGAGCAAGTCAGTGTTTGCATCATTTTATCTTAAAGATGTCCAGTCTCTTTACGAGAACTGCTACACCCTGGGACCATTCGTAGCAGCGAGTGCAGTAGTAGGTGAGGGCTCAGCCACTACATTCCCTTAATCCCATAACCTTTTTTAACCTTTCTCTTGAATGCTTTTATTGTTGTTTTTTGGGTTGTTACGGTAGGCTAAGAAGCCTTCCGCATCCTTTTTGATTTGGCGGGTGGTCAATTCATTCTTGAGAAGCGCCTGGGTTAGAGGTTGTGTAGAGGTCCTTTAGTATGGGTTGCAGCCCTGTATACTTTAGCACCTTAGAGTTGATTCAGCCTCCTAAGAGGAACGCTGCGCTCAGTAAGGAAGACGAACTTAATAAAGGCAGAGTAACGGTTCAAGTCGACTTCCTTACCAGGTACTTATTATTTCATTGTTATTCTGAAATAACTGATTATATGAAATACGGGATACTTAGCTATCCTTTAGTCATGTACACTGGTTTTCACCCACCCCCCTGGGTGTGAATCAGCTACATGATTATCGGGTAAGTTTAATATTGAAAAATGTTATTTTCATTAGTAAAATAAATTTTTGAATATACTTACCCGATAATCATGATTTAATTGACCCACCCTTCCTCCCCATAGAGAACCAGTGGACCGAGGAAAAAGTGAGGTGGTGTCAACAAGAAGTACTGCAGTACCTGGCCACAGGTGGCGCTGGTGAGTACACCCCCTTCTAGTATAGTGATAGCTGGCGTATCCCTCCCGTAGAATTCTGTCGGGCAACGGAGTTGACAGCTACATGATTATCGGGTAAGTATATTCAAAAATTTATTTTACTAATGAAAATAAAATTTTTCCTTCATACCTGTTGTTATTACCTTATCACAGCCAGTTTTCACATAAATACTTGCTCTGAACAAGTTTCCCATGCAAGTTCATTCAAGTTTACTTTGTATACTCCGTTCTGTTTCCATTAACCAATCACGTGCTCATAGGTATGGAAAGTTTCCACAGGGGGTTTGATATTTCCCCTCCCCCTTTAAGTGCTCGCATCAGTCCCTTCCCTAGCCTTTTTCCCCATAAAACTATTGTCCGTGTTATGCCTTTGTTCGTATTCTACTCCTTTCGTGTGCTATTTATGGAACTTCCTATACAAACGTGTACTGGTTGTAGTTATCCGTACTTAAAAGCAGCAGGGAAATTTCATGGAAATTACCATGGTGCACCAAATGTAATTAACACTTTCGACTGTACGCTCCACCACCTCTAGTACAGCAACAGTTGCTAGAAGACCCCGGCCTTCAACGTCACGACCATAAAGTAAGTCATTATTTTCACTTCAAGTTTAGTACCTGGTTAGTAAAGGCAATTGATTATTAAAGTTATATTGATGTTAGCATGCGCAGCTTAACAGTACCACTTGCCAGTACATACGGAGCTTGATGCTTTTATTTTTCGGTGAGCGGAGCAAGCCTACGACGGAACAAAAACCATTAGATTTAGGGTAAAACATTGCTAATGTTAGCTTGCACAGCTCAATATTACTGCTTGCCAGTACATACGGTGCTTGATGTTTTTATTTTTCGGCGAGCGAAGCGAACCCTCTGCGAAACAAAAACTTATTATTTGTTCCGTAACTGGAATACAAACCACGCTATTTAATAGGGGTATTACTTTCGGTGTAGCTGAAATGACGAGCCATTAAATTTTAACGAGGGTTAACTACCCATTCCGCTAGTTAGCGGGGGTAGGGGAGGGTAGCTTGCTACCGCCCCCCTTCACACACCTGTGATTGAGCTCACTTTGCTTTCGGCTCGGATGGTGAACGAACGTTGCCACTCTTCATCCTCGCCGAATATTGGCAGCCATTAAAGATTTTTTATTTTTCTTTATCTCTTATAGTGTGTTTGTGAAGTTGATTTCTGCAACCATGGGCACCTGCCCTAGAATCTCCGGCCGCCCTTTTGGAGACTGATCCTCACACCCTTTGTCCTGTATGCAGAGGTCAACGGTGTGAGAGCGTAAATAAGTGTAATGAGTGTGGGGAGTGGTCTTCCTCCCAGTGGGAATGAATGAATGAATGATTTAAAGTTTTCAGGCATCCTGACATCTAAGGTCATTGACGCTGGTCCCAGGGGGAGAGGTTTGGGCGATGGCGGAAGAAGAAGTCTAAGCGGGATATTCCTTCGAAGGGAGAAAAACCCAAGGCCTCTTCTTCCATCTCCCGACCCTCCTCCGAAGCTCCTACTCGTTCGGTCTCTTACGAGAGACCGTTGAGTAGTAGCCTAGACCAAGTTAATGTCGGCCAACCCTGGTTCTCGAGAGATGATGTTGCTTCCCCCAGCGAAGCAGCCCCACCTCTCCCCCTGGGTGAGGCCTTGTCACTAACCTCTCTTTTACAGATTTGGTTTTCCTTTGGGCTTACGGGTCCGCCCTCTAAGGAAGCTTTGCAACAGTTCATCCGCATGGGTGCTTCTGTTCAGCAGTCATCATTGCCGTCAGAGGTAGATCCTCTGGTCCTCGTCGACGTTATTGTGTCAGAGGTGTCTCATGCATTATCATCCAACTCCTTTGCCCCTCCAGACTCTCCAGCGGTTGCTGCCGGCTTAGTTTCTCCCGTTCCTAAACATTCTTCGAGGGGGAAACTAAGTCCAACGTCTGTCTCTCCTGCAAGTGTTTCTCTCCCTTGGGGGAGTTCACTTATAGAGAATCCTCTTTGGAGGACTGCTGGGGCGCATGGTCAGCTTTCTGATCCAATGGCCCCCAGAGGGCGCATTCGTCGGAAAGCATGCCTTCCACTTCGCCTTAGAGGTCTCCCTAAGCGCCTCTTTGGTTCATCGTCATCGCAACCGTCCCCTGCAGAGGAGCCTCCGCTACATTCATCTGACCTTCATCCATCGATCGTCACTGGTCCTGCAACTAGTCCTGTGACTTCGGTCTTGGACCTCTGCTGATCATTCGCGATCCCCTTCGGTGGATGCTCGCCCTTTCAGAGGGCACTTCGACCATCCACCCTTCAGACCTGCCGACCTGCCATCACCGTTCCTGTCACCGGTAAAGCCTATTGTAGCTCTACCAAAGTGTGCTGCTGAGCGCCATTGCCCTACAGCTTGCCAACCTACAGGACATCAGCGCTCACCAGCAGCTTGTCAGCACTCTACAGCGCTTCGGCGCGCCCCTTCACCAGCTGGCCCTCATAGAAGGCAGCAAGATCATGCGCCTGGGCGCCCTGCGCCCACGTTCACCTGCTCACCCTGCGCTCACACCCCCAGGGTCGGCCACGCGCCAGCGCACTACAGCGTGCTTGCGCTCTCTTGCGCGCCCATGATCTCCTGCGCGTCAGCTATCGCTCAGCCTTAAGCTCACCTTCAGACTGAAAGGAATGGACGTTTCTTCATGGCTAGAACTTTCCTTACACATATGGAGTTATGAACTTACCTGCCCCAGTCAGAAGTGAGACCTCCCCCATGGAACGTGGTTCGAGTTCTCAGGTCTCTTAAGAGACCTCCCTATAAACCATTACGCCAGGCAACTGATTGCCACCGGACTTGGAAGACAGTGTTCCTGCTAGCTTTGGCTTCGGCCAAAAGAGTCAGTGAACTTCGTGGTCTCTCATACGACATCGCCCATTCAAGGGGATGAAGGGAGGTAACGTTCAGCTTCGTCCCTGAGTTTATTACTAAGACTCAGAACCTGGGAGTAGTGGATCCATGATTCGACTCCTTCCGGATTTCTAGTCTCTGTACTGTAACAGATGACCCAGACCATCTCTTACTATGCCCAGTGAGGAGTTTGAGGCTGTATCTTAAGAGAACGGCCGCAGCCTGTCCCTGTGTGCCTGAACTATTCGTCAGCACAGGAAGGACCAAGAGGAGGGTCACCAAGAACATCATCACAGCATGAATTCACAAGGTCATAGACAATACATTGAATCCAGACTCTCCTCCTTCATGTCGTCCCAGAGCTCATGATGTCGGGCATGGCTATGTCCCTGGTATTCAAGAGAAACTTTTCAATGACGCAGGTTCTTCAAGCTGGGGCGTGGAATCGTCAGACCACATTCACATCTCACTACTTGCAAGACGTGACCCACAGGAGACTCAATACGTTCTCTATCTGTCCTGTGGTGGGTGCACAACAGCTGGTTTAAAACCTCAAGCTCCTTATTGGACAAGTAGCAGAAGGTTGAGGGCATTGTTACCTGGTTTTAGTCTGTGTGAATGAAAAGGTTTGACTGGACCTTATTCTTTTCTTCATTCTCCCCTCTCTTGGGGAAAGCAGCATTCTGGGTTTTCTGCACAGCTGACCTCAAACCACTGCAGGTAAACCATGCTCCCTTATGTACTTAGTTTTTAAATATTAAACTTAGCCGGTGAATATATAATAGCTGACGTCGCCGACGGCTCGACAGAATTCAAAAACTCGCGAGCGATCGCCATGAAGGTAGCGGGTGTGCCCACCAGCGCCAACTATCGGCCAGATACCGCATACTGTATACATGTAAACAGCTCCAGTTCTTCTCTGTCGGTTTCATCGACAAGTCGATTCCACTCGCTATTATGACCTCGAGTTTTCTACCGAATTGGTGAAGTACTTGGTTTTGGTTTTATTGCTTTCGCCGTGTTGGATTATTCAATACTATCCTCAAAAGAAATGCTTTTGAAAGGAGAGTAAAAGTGTTTTGCCCTTGCTTTTATCTCTGGTTTTTTTCCATAGAGTAAAAATGGCCGACCCTTCCCTTAGTGTACGTAAGTGTGTTTTAGGCTTTTAGCAATTATCTTATCACGTTATAAATTGTTGTTGTTAATTATAGATTTTCCTCTATATATTTTATATCTCACCCGCCTTTATTAGGCCTCTTCGATTAGCTTTCCATTTATACTAAACATCAAGATAAATTTTAATGATTTGTTTATATGCGGCCTTACCTATTCCTCCCCTAATCCGAGAGTAGGCGGTCCTAACTTGGAAACCGAAGTTAAACAACGTTGAGCCCATTCAACTTTTATTTTCGTTAAGTTTAAATCATTTGCTCTGTAAGAGTTATTAAATGAATATTTTTTAGTAGATATTTTATGAAAGATTTTCTTTGAATAGTCTTCGTGCTGTTTCAAAGATGAACTAACGTTTGGTTTATTATGCTACGCAGTTTGCGCTCTATCGTTACGATAGAGAAAGAGAGAATCACGGTTTCACTTTGTAGAATAAATCGATTTTGACGTTTTGTTCATTCTTCTTTCAAACTGAAATGTTTTAAATACTAATTCAAAGGAACTTGTTAATTTTCAATTTCTTAGTCCTTTCAGTTTTTTCCTTTGGTCAAATACTGTAACCTGTTTATTGACGAAGGGTAAGTGGGCTTTTCTCTTCTGTGTGAAATCAAGAGAGAGAGAGAGAGAGAGAGAGAGAGAGGAAGAGAGAACGTTCCGATCTTTAATCTCGTCCCAAGCGAGTAACGTTGTTCTCGAGTCAGTTTTTTACTCTCGTCCCAAGTCTCTGTACGGGGAGAAAGGATAAAACGTTTTTAGTTTTTATTCTCGTCCCAAGGCACTGTACGGTGAGAGATTGAAAATGTAGTTTTTAATGAACTAGTGTTTAGTCTCCTCCCCAGTCACTGATCTTTTTAACTTTATATTTTTCAATATTAAACTTAGCCGGTGATTATATAAGCTGCAACTCTGTTGCTCGACAGAAAACTCTACGTTAAAAATCCGCCAGCGATCGCAATGCAGGTAGGGGGTGTACTTCAACAGCGCCATCTGTCGTGCAGGTACTCAGTACTCAATGTAAACACAGAACTCAATTTTCTCTCTGTCGGGCTACCGGCAAGACCTACTAATTCGCTGTTACTAACTGGATTTGTTTTCACAACTATTTGGTGAAGTACACTATTCTAGTTTTGAGCTTTCGCTATGCAGGTGTTTTATCTTCATCTCAAAACTTGAACTCGTTTTGGATAGATTTAATTATGGTGACAAAGAGAGTATGGACTCTCTTTCACTTTTAAATGGCCGACCCTTCCCTTAGACGGAAGTGTGTTTAGGTTTTTAATATTTTTGCTTAACACGTTATAGATCTATATATTTTATATCTCTCCGCCTTTATTAGGCCTCTTCGATTAACTTTCCATTTATTATAAACATATAAAAATAAATTTTTATGTTTTGTTTATATGCGACCTTTCCTGATAGTAGGCGGTCCTAACTTGGAACCGAAGTTAATCAACGTTGAGCCCGTTATATCGTATTTAGCCTTTAAAGAATTTAAAACTTTTTAAATGTAATGTTTTATGAAAGAATTTCTTTGATAGTCTTCGTACTGTTTTCAAAGATGAACTAACGTTTAGACTACGCAGTTGTTGACGTTCAGGACGTTCAACATGCGCTCTATCGTTACGATAGAGAGAGAGTGTATCACGGTTTCACTTTGCAGTAAGAGTAAATCGATTCTGACGTTTTGTTCATTCTTTCTTAGCTTAAATGTTTTAAATTCTAAATTAAAGGAACTTTTTATTTGGAAAACCTTTCAGTTTTTTCCTTTAGTCAAATAACATGTTTTTTTGACGATATATAATTGGGCTCTTCTCTTCTCTTAGGTGCGAAATCAAGAGAAAAAGAGAGAGAGAGATAGAGACGGAGGGAGAGAGAGGAGAGAAAACGTTCCGTTCAAGCGGGTAACGTTGTTCTCGTGTTACTCTCGTCCCTAGTCTCTGTACGGGGAGAAAGGTAAAACGTTTCTAGGGTTTTATTCTTGTCCCCAGGCTATGTGCGGTGAGAGATTGAAAACGTAGTTTATATGAACTAGCGTTTAGTCTCTTTCCCAGCCACTGAATTTTTTATCTTAATATATGTTTTCTGTTTTTTTTGCTAGTATTAATGAGCTGCATTTTACGACTGATTTCGCAATTACTACCTTTTAATGAAGGGTAGAATTGCGTGTTTCAGGTAGAAATCAGTAAAAGTTTCGATTTCAGTGAAATAAGTGCAAAACAGAAAATCGATAAAGTGATATGCGCAAAGTGTTACAGTGTTGCGTCCGAGGGTTCGTCTGTTCGTGCCTGTCGTTCACCTAGTCCGGGACCTCTTGCAAGCTCCCAAGCCCAGGGGAGAAGTAATGTCGAACGACTTATGGGTTCGAGAGGCCTTGATCAACGAACAGACGTTTTCCCTCTGTGGTTTCGGGCGTATCTACCCAAGATCGCCCCACCCACTCTAAGACGAGAGAGCCCATTTATTCCTCGTCTGCGGAAGAGGTTTCTCGTAAGAAACCATGGACCAAGGTCTCGCGGCTTATTAAGCGCAAGTCGGTCCTTTCCGCGCAAGTCCAACGGCCCAGTTGTAGCCACTGGGTCAGTTCGGACTCGCTGCAGTCTTCCGACGACTGCTCACCTCCTAAGAGAGGCAAAGCGGTACCGCATCAGGCAGTCACACCGTCTGTTGCCGCACCTGCTCCTGTAGACCCTAAGTGGTCTTTGCTGCAGACCATGCAGTCTCAGTTAACGTCATTGATGCAGGACTTTCGTGCGGAGAAGGTTGACACTACACCAACCTCTAGCCTACAATCAACCACGGTTGTGCGTCCTGTGGACGCTGAGGCGACCTTCTGCCGCACTCCAAGAGAGTCCCGCCACCCATGCGTTCCAGTGTACCCTGCCAGCCGCATGTTGACGTTCAGCGACGCACGGAACCTTCCGTTGACGTTCGCGAGGTACAACAACAGTCTAAGTTGTTTTGTTTTGACGCGGTGCGTCAACCTCCGCATTCTAGAGTTGTTTTGACTGCTCAGTCTAGACAGTCAAAGCAGTCTCGAGTGGACACTGTACGTCCTCACACACCTGTTGTGGTTGACAGTTCAGTTGTTGACAGTTCACAGACTGTCAAGCAGTTACATGACGTTGCCTTCTGGTCTGCTACTTATGCACCAGTGAGAGACTCACTGAGGTAACCTAGCTTTTATCGGACAAGGTTCCTGTAGATGAGGAAGTTGCTGTTCTCCCTCCTACTGATATTCCCTTGAGGACTCTGTCAGATGGAGAGGAGCCTTAAGTTGCTTAGCCTCCTATGGACTTTAATTAAATCATGATGATTTTTTTAAGGATCTTCGTCCGAATCTTGTAACTGCTGCTCCTCGTTCGCCTTAACGTCAGAACTTACACTAGGCCTAGCTACTTCGAAGCCGTTGTTTTTAAGCTAGTGCTCTCTCGCTCTCCTAGAGAGCGTTACGTTGGCTAGGTGACTGGTTTTTGCACCAGGAGGAGTTTTAGGGATACAGCCTTTGATTTCCCTTCTTTTAAACTGGCTTATAGAGCGAGAGTCTGATATGACACGAGAGAAGTTCTCGGCTTGGGAGTTCATGCCTCTGCCCAGATAGACTTCTCAATTCTGGTAGACTCGCCCTGGCGCCTAGCCAGGAGACGCTCCAAGTTGTTTACAGGTCAACTTCTCAGCTTTTGTCGAGCCTTTGAAGTTTTGCTGTACAGTACTATTATGTCACACATAACAAGGCTTTCAGGGATGGTAAACGGTTCCGCCTCAGTCGCTAACCCCGTCTGTTGCCACACCTGCTCCCGTAGACCCTAAATGGGCTTTGCTGCAAGACAGGCAGTCCAAGCTTGCGGCCTTGATAGAGGACTTAAATGCGGAGAAGAACCTTCTGGCCAACAACCTTCCAACCGGTCGGTTGTGCGCCCTGTTGACGCTGAGGTAACCTACTCGCGTCTGCCAGTTGAGGTGGTTCCTCCTTCTGGCCAACAACCTTCCAACCGGTCGGTTGTGCGCCCTGTTGACGCTGAGGTAACCTACTCGCGTCTGCCAGTTGAGGTGGTTCCTCCACCGATGCGACCCAGTGTGGGTTGCCAGCCGCAGGTTGACGTTAAGCGACGCTCGGAGGTGGTTGTTGACGTTCAGGACGTTCAACAACCAGCAGAGGTGACTTGTTGTGACGCAGTGCGTCAACCTCAGCAACCCGGTAGGGTGTTGACTGCACAACCCAGACGGTCTAGACAGTTTCGGGTTGACGCTGTACTTCCTCGCGCACCCATGGTTGTTGACAGTTCACAGACTGTGCAGCAGTTCCATGATATTGCGTCCGGCTCCGTCACGCATCCACCAGTGCGACCGGATTCAGCGAGTCAGACGTTGCCCACTCCGTTGCCGTTTCCTCATCAGTTTCGGATGAGGAACCCTCTGATGAGGACGTTGCTGAACAAGACGATCAGCCCCCAGTCCTGCTATCCATCCAGAAGATGCTGAAGAAGGAACGCTGCTCAGTCAGGCTGTGGATGAGTCTGGTAGGGACACTGTCATCCGTGGATCAATTTGTGTCACTAGGAAGACTACACCTCCGTCCTCTTCTATACCATCTAGCTTTTCACTGGAAAAAGGACAAGACGCTAGAAGCGGTCTCGATCCCGGTTTCCGGAAAGATAAAGTCTTGTCTGACTTGGTGAAAGGACTATATCAACCTAAGAGAGGGTCTTCCCCTGACTGTTCAGACTCCCAACCACGTTCTCTTCTCAGACGCATCGGACGTAGGCTGGGGTGCGACATTAGACGGTCGGGAATGCTCGGGATTATGGAACTCGATTCAAAGGACAATGCATTTCAACTGCAAGGAGCTACTGGCAGTACGTCTGGCCTGGAAAAGCTTCAGGTCTCTCCTTCAAGGCAAAGTGGTGGAGGTGAACTCGGACAACACCACGGCTTTGGCGTACATCTCCAAGCAAGGAGGGACCTACTCTCTGACGTTGTACGAGATCGCAAGGGACCTCCTCACCTGGTCAAAAGGTCTAGACATATCACTAGTAACGAGGTTCATCCAAGGCAACTTGAATGTCATGGCAGATTGTCTCAGTCGGAAGGGACAAATAATTCCAACAGAATGGACCCTCCACAAGGATGTATGCAAGAGACTTTGGGCCACCTGGGGCCAGCCACCATAGATCTCTTCGCAACCTCGATGACCAAGAGGCTCCCAATATTTTGCTCACCAATCCCGGACCCAGCAGCAGTTCATATAGAGGCCTTTCTCCTAGATTGGTCACATCTAGATCTATATGCATTCCCTCCGTTCAAGATTGTCAACAAGGTACTGCAGAAGTTCGCCTCTCACGAAGGGACAAGGTTGACGCTAGTTGCTTCCCTCTGGCCCGCGAGAGAATGGTTCACCGAGGTACTTCGATGGCTAGTAGACGTTCCCAGAACACTTCCCCTAAGGGTGGACCTTCTACGTTAGCCACGCGTAAAGAAGGTACACCAAGGCCTCCACGCTCTTCGTCTGACTGCCTTCAGACTATCGAAAGACTCGAGAGCTAGAGGCTTTTCGGAGGAGGCAGCCAGAGCGATTGCTAGAGCAAGGAGAACATCCACCCTTAGAGTCTACCAATCGAAGTGGGAAATCTTCCGAAACTGGTGCAAGTCAGTATCCGTATCCTCGACCAGTACCTCTGTAACTCAAATAGCTGACTTCCTCTTATATCTGAGGATAGAACGATCTCTTTCAGCTCCCTCTATCAAGGGTTACAGAAGCATGTTGGCATCAGTCTTCCGTCACAGAGGCTTAGATCTTTCCAACAATAAAGATTTACAGGACCTCCTTAAGTCTTTTGAGACCACGAAGGAGCGTCGTTTGGTTACACCTGGTTGGAATTTAGACGTGGTACTAAGATTCCTTATGTCAGACAGGTTCGAACCGCTACAATCAGCCTCCCTGAAAGATCTCACCTTAAAGACTCTTTTCCTGGTATGCTTAGCCACAGCTGAAAGAGTCAATGAGATTCATGCCTTCAGCAAGAACATCGGATTCTCATCCGAAACGGCTACATGTTCTACAACTTGGTTTTCTAGCCAAAAACGAGCTGCCTTCTCGGCCTTGGCCAATATCGTTCGATATTCCAAACTTATCGTATGGTTGGAAATGAACTAGAAAGAGTCTTATGCCCTGTAAGAGCTCTTAAGTTCTATTTAAAACGAACTAAACCTTTACGAGGCCCGTCTGAAGCTTTATGGTGTTCAGTTAAGAAACCATCTTTGCCTAGTCAAAGAATGCTTTATCCTATTTTATCAGACTGTTAATACGAGAAGCTCATTCCCATCTGAATGAGGAAGACCAAGCTTTGCTGAAGGTAAGGACACACGAAGTCAAAGCTGTCGCAACTTCCGTGGCCTTTAAACAAAATAGATCTCTGCAAAGTATAATCGACGCAACCTATTGAAAAAGCAAGTCAGTGTTCGCGTCTTTTTATCTTAAGAATGTCCATTCTCTTTACGAGAACTGCTACTCTCTGGGACCATTCGTAGCAACGAGTGTAGTAGTGGGTGAGGGCTCAACCACTACAATTCCCTAATTCCATAACCTTTTTAATCTTTCTCTTGAAATGTTTTATTTTTGTTTTTGGGTTGTCCGGAAGACTAAGAAGCCTTTCGCATCCTACTTGATTTGGCGGGTGGTCAAAGTCATTTCTTGAGAAGCGCCTAGATTAGAGGTTTTGATGAGGTCCTGTTGTATGGGTTGCAACCCTTGATACTTCAGATCCTAGGGGTCGCACAGCATCCTAAAAGGATCGCGAGGCTCCGTAAGGAAGACGTACTTAAAAAGGCAGAGTAATTGTTCAAGTCGACTTCCTTACCAGGTACTTATATGTTTGTTATTTTGAATAACTGCTAAAATGAAATAAAAAATCCTTAGCTCATAATAATGTAAACAATTATTGCTGGTCTCTACCCACCCCCCTGGGTGTGAATCAGCTTATATAATCACCGGCTAAGTTTAATATTGAAAAATGTTATTTTTATAATAAAATAAATTTTTGAATATACTTACCCGGTGATTATATATTAAAGGACCCTCCCTTCCTCCCCAATAGAGACCCAGTGGACCGAGGAGAAAATTGAGTTCTGTGTTTACATTGAGTACTGAGTACCTGCACGACAGATGGCGCTGTTGAAGTACACCCCCTACCTGCATTGCGATCGCTGGCGGATTTTTAACGTAGAGTTTTCTGTCGAGCAACAGAGTTGCAGCTTATATAATCACCGGGTAAGTATATTCAAAAATTTATTTTATTATAAAAATAACATTTCTGGGCTTGAACCTGTGCCGGCCAGTGAATAAGCTCCTATTAGCACTTATTCTTAGGTAATTTACTGCTAAATATACCAGAGAAAAAATGTAAAGGAGTGCTAGGTTAACTAGCTCGCTCACCTATTGGTGTCGGTATGGAATTGGGCGTATAATCCAGAGGTCCCGCACTATTTAGATTCATCCACGACAAAGACCCCAATAGAGGAGAGCCGTTCAACCTCACTCGGCACCACCAACTCTGCATCCGCTCAGAACCCAACTCCTTTTTAGCACGCCTGTGTGGTAACCCGCTTGTTTGTGCTCTCGTGTTTTTGCCTTATTTTTCGCTGGATTATGGCTTCTACATCGGTTTCCCAGGAGACACCGTCTAAGTTAAGTACCAAGCTATGTTTTGCTGTGTTTTGAGCAATCTAGATCGTTTAATATTTAAATTATAGGAGTTTATTTTCTTCGATCATCTCGGTCTTGCTCGATTCCGCTTACGGTTGGTACTCCTGTTTTGAGAGCTTTTAGTTTCACTCGCGGTGTTACTAAGTGTATTATTTTTATTATTAGTTTAAATTTTTATATGTTTTATTGTGGATATTCATTATTTAGCGTTTAGAACCCTTGTGGTTCATATTTAGGGCCGATATCAGATTACGTATCGTAGATGGCTTGCCGACCTTCGTTACTATTCACAGGGCGGCAATTTTTATTATATAAGCCATCAGGTTGTTGTCCTTTGGGATTTATTCATTATTTCGCATGCCTTGCCCTAATTTTTTATGTGTATATTTATATATTTTTCAACGCTATTACTTTTATAATGAATATTTGTGCTTATTACTCCGTATGATCTGTTTTGGTAGTGTTTGGGGATCGTCAGTTGGTAGCCCTGCTGCTCCGTATCACGTGATCCTCCCCCAAGCTCCCCCTCTCGCTAGGTTGGTGGCTAGGCTTCTCTCCCCCCTCCCCTAGGGGACCGTTGCCTTCCCTCCTTTTAGAGGGGGTAGTTCAGTGTTTATGGACTTTGTCCTCCGGGTGTCCCGGCGGTTTCGTCTCTGTCTAGACGGGTTGGCCACCGGTCAACAGAGTAGGATCCCGGTGCACCCTATTTTATATTCACCTATCACACTTTTATTATGTTATACGAAACCCTCCGGGTTCGGTTGGTGGTTCTTATCTACGGTTCCGCCCCCCCTCTTAATTTATAACAGTTACTATGATTATATATGACAGATCACTATCCCGGAGTTCCTATATGTATTAGTTTATGGATGTACTTTTATATCCCGGTCCGGGGCTTAACCTCGCTCCGGGAAATCAGACACCATGTGTGTTAATTCTTTGTTGCATCCTTCTTTATGATCCCGGCTCGACCGGAATGGATAGTTATACTCTAGTCTTAAGTTAGACTTATGTTTAGGCCCGGGTCCTCCGGACCCGCCCCTACTTAAGAGTATTACAGTTAAGCTCTAGTCTTAAGTTAGACTTATGTTTAGTCCCGGGTCCTCCGGACCCGCCCCTACTTAAGAGAATTACAGTTTCTCATATACTATTCTTTTTATAGATGGTGCATTGTCAGACGACGGCCTGTGCGGCTGTTCTTCACCAGCCTTGTGGCCATACTGTGTGTAGGTCTCACGCCCTCTGCGGAGTTCAGCTGGAAGACATCGTAGTCTGGCACCCTGATAATTGTATGGTCTGTTTTGACCTCATCACCACCCTTGGATCGGATTCGGTGAGTCCCGTTGGCTATGTTGCCTTTCTAATTATTTTACCTTTAATTGGTATACATACACTATTTAGTAAGATTTCTATGGTCTTGAAGGACCTCCGGGAATCTTCCTTTCTGTAATTCCCACTATTATTTCAGGCATCCCCGGAGCAGAAGACTGCGGCTCGGGCCACACTGAAAGTGTGGGTTGGGGGATTTGCCCGAAACGTGAAAGCAAAACAGCCTTACGTCCTTTCTGAAGACTACTGTGCTATGATCTACCCTAATGCCAAGTCTTCAGCCGCTGTGGCTAGGCATGTTGCGGCACCCATCATTGCCGACATTGATGCCACTATTTCGGGATTCATCGACCAGGAACAAGATCCGTTGGATGCTCCCGGAGATCTGGAAGACAATGTTGCCTCCTTGAACTTGGATGTGGAACCTATGTTGTTGGATGATCCGGATGCAGGTAGGGTGGTAAGTGAGGCAGGTGTTACCGGCGCTGAGATTCCTATCCTCAGCCCCGCTCTTTCTTCTTCATCTGATCTCTCTTCTTTCCATGGTTTTTCTGGGGACCGCGATTCGTCTCACCGATCTCACCCGGTTCACCCCAAAGAGAAATCTAAATCCAGAACTTTGCCGAAAGCTCGTAAGCCCCACAAGGCTTCCCATGGTTCTAAACCAAATATAAACCCATCATCTAAGACTTCCGGCTCCTCCTCTAAGTCTCACGACCCGGGAGTACAATCCGCCACTTCGGCTCCTAACCCGGGCCTTTCCGAATCAGCCATGCTTCGCATTGTGTCGGAGATGCAATCCAAGATTGTGTCAGAAATGCAGGCCAAGATGGACACGATGTTTTCCAACATTGGTCAGAGACTTGGGGCATTAGAGCATGGTGCTCCGGAGCGAGTTCAAAGCTCTCTCATCCCGGATGCCTCTAAGCTTCCTCCGTTTACCAAGAATAACCCTTGGCGCATGGCTCTTCATTCCCCTTTCTCAGATGGGATGTTAACGTTGGAAGGTCTCGGTACTCGTCCACTAGAGGACTTTGAATTCTTTCCTCCTGGTCTCGCATTCCCGTTTCACGGTTATGCCAGGCTTACCGAGGAAGCTCTGGTTCGACTGGATAAGGTCCCTAAAGAGACCGTCATTTTCCCAAAGGAACAAGCCCAATCTGTTTGGGCTAGGTTTCTAAACGACATAGGTTGCACCAATACCATGTTGACGCCTCATAAAAGCTCTTTTACGATGTTCCTAATGGACAAGACTACCGTGACTCCATGCGTCACTAAGATCGCAGAGCTTGCTTTTCAATACGCTCTGGAGGAGAAGCCCTTGCCTCCCATCCGAGAGGTAGATCCGATCTCCCTCCTTCTTCCTTCGGATAATGAGTGTTGGGACAATGTCCATACCACCTTTACTTCCGGCAAGCTGACAGCGGACTGTGCGTCAGTAATCTTTAGTGAACGGCTTCCCCGTCTCCCGGAATCCCTTATTAAACAGGAGTATGATTCCCGCCTACGTGTTGGTCGAACCTTGAACTTGGCCACCTCTACGGAGTCGATAGCCTTAACTTATGATACTGAGAGTATCTTTAAGTCTCTCAATAAGGCTACTTTGCAGTCGTTGTACTTCGACTTATATGACTTCGCTCTTGCTAAACGTAGGTGCCGCAAACACGTCCTGGCTGAGGCAACTATTAGGCACGAACCGAATAAACTTATCCGGTCCTCTTGTTGGGGTCCAAATCTTTTCCCTGAGGATCTTGTGGAGGAAGTTTTGACGGAAGCTACAAGAGTTAATCAGAGCCTTAAAGCCCGTTGGGGTTTGACTCCTAAGCGGAAATATGATCCCGCAAGTTACCAAGCCCGTGGTAGGAAGAAGCTCCGCCCGTATACCTCCACTCAGTTCCGGCAACAGCAAAGTAGCTCGTCCGTTTTCCGGCAGCCTCTCCCACCATCTCCTGCTGTTCCTGCACAGCCTTCCACCTCTCAGGCTCCTTCTTCGGACGACTACGTCACCGTTCTGCTCCCTAAGAGCCAGCTTCCCGGTGCCTCCACCACCTCTCCAGCCTTCAACCGATCTTATGAAGCTCAAAACTCTTCCCAGGGCTATAACAGAGGTAGAGGCTACCACCGTGGTTCATACCAGAACAGAGGTAGGGGTAGATTCTTTCGCAAAGGAAAGAACTTCCGAGGCGGACGTGGAGGCAACTCCTCAAGCCAATACTGAGGTGCAGCGGGTAGGGGGGAGGCTTTATGCCTTCCGCAACAAATGGAGGTTCAGTCCCTGGGCTTTCAGTATCATCTCCAAGGGACTGGGGTGGAGTTGGATTCAAGGACCTCCTCCACCGAACAGATTTCATCAGCATTCCACTCCGGACCTAGTCGAGTTTGTCCAGGACCTGTTACAAAAGAACGCCATACAAGAAACGAAACACCTGAAGTTTCAGGGTCGGCTGTTCAGTGTCCCGAAGAAGGATTCGGACAAGAGAAGAGTGATTCTAGACCTATCCCTTCTCAACTTGTCCATTCAATGCGACAAGTTTCGAATGCTTACCGTCTCGCAGGTGCGGACCTTACTTCCCCGTGGGGCCGTCACCACCTCTATCGATCTTACAGACGCCTATTATCACGTCCCGATAGCGAGACACTTCCGTCCGTATCTAGGCTTCCGCCTAGGAAACAAAAATTACTCCTTCAAGGTGATGCCTTTCGGGCTCAACATCGCCCCAAGGATCTTCACAAAGTTAGCAGAAGTTGCTGTTCAGGAACTCAGAAATCAAGGGATTCAAGTCGTAGCCTATCTGGACGACTGGCTCATTTGGTCAGACACCTCCCAAAATTGCCTAAAAGCCACTCACAAAGTCATCCAATACCTTCAATCTCTAGGCTTTCAGATCAACTTCAAGAAGTCCCGTCTTCTTCCGAAATCAAAGTTCCAATGGCTCGGCCTGCAATGGGATCTTATATCTCACACTCTGTGTCTTCCCAAACCCAAGAGGTTAGAGATTGCAACGAACACCAAGCGCTTTCTCAAAGACAAAGTGAGTTCCAGACGACTCCAAGAGAGGATCCTAGGGTCCCTTCAATTCGCTTCAGTGACGGATCTACTTCTGAAAGCGAAGTTGAAAGATATCAATCGTGTCTGGCGTTCGAGGGCGAATCGGAAGCTCCGGGACAGGAAAGTCCGCCTTCCTCCCATTCTCCGGGAAAGACTTCTACCTTGGACAAAGGCCAGCAATCTGTCAAAGTCAGTTCCTCTTCGATTTCCGCCTCCGAAGTTAATCATTCACACGGACGCATCCCTATCAGGTTGGGGAGGCTATTCTCAGCTCAAGAAAGTTCAAGGCCTTTGGTCTCCCTTATTCCGCCAATTTCACATCAATGTGCTGGAGGCCATGGCAGTTCTTCTAACCCTGAAACATCTCGCTTCATCCAAGAGACAACACCTTCGTCTGGTTCTCGACAGCGAAGTGGTGGTCCGCTGCCTCAACAGAGGCGGATCAAAATCAGGGCCTCTGAACCATGTTCTAGTAGCCATATTCTCCCTAGCAGCCTCGAACCGTTGGCATCTTTCAGCTGTCCACCTGGCGGGAGTCCGGAACGTAGTTGCAGACGCCTTGTCCCGGACCTCCCCTCTAGAATCGGAATGGTCACTCGATCTAAAGTCATTCCGGTGGATTCTCTCTCGGGTTCCGGGTCTCCAAGTGGACCTCTTCGCCACGGAGTCCAACCACAAATTGAGAGTATATGTGGCTCCCAATCTAGACCCTCAGGCCTACGCCACAGACGCCATGTCACAGAATTGGGACATCTGGGAAAGGATTTATCTCTTTCCCCCGGTGAATCTTTTACTGAAAGTCCTAGACAAACTGAGATCCTTCAAGGGACGAGTAGCCTTGGTCGCACCCAACTGGCCCAAGAGCAATTGGTACCCTCTCCTGCGAGAGTTGAGACTACATCCTCACCCGATACCCAATCCGGTTCTGTCTCAGATAGTACAAACACGCGTTGTGTACGCTTTCTCAAACATTCAGAGCGCCCTAACTTTATGGACTTCATGAAGTTTGCGGCCATGCATGGTGCCAATATCGATCCTCAAAACACCCTGTTCCTAGAATCAGATAAACGGGATTCCACCATCCGCCAATATGATTCTGCGGTTAAAAAGTTGGCTAAATTTCTGATAGACTCAGACGTACACTGTATGAACTTGAACCTTACAGTCACTTTCTTTAGAACTTTATTAGAATCAGGTCTGGCAGCCAATACTATCACCACTATTAAATCTGCTTTGAAAAAGATCTTCCTAGTGGGTTTTAACATAGACTTAACCGACTCTTTGTTAGCTTCAATTCCGAAAGCCTGTGCCAGACTGAAACCGGTTACTCATCCTACCCCGGTTACCTGGTTCCTTAATGATGTGCTCAAATTGGCTTCTGATACCATTAACAGTTCTTGTGATTATATTCCCCTTCTCAGGAAAACACTTTTCCTTGTGAGTTTGGCTTCCGGGGCAAGAATTTCTGAACTGGCAGCTTTGTCAAGAGACCCGGGTCATATTGAGTTCCTTCCTTCGGGAGAGGTCCTTCTTTCACCTAACAAATTCTTTTTAGCTAAGAACGAAGACCCTCAGAACAGATGGTCCTCCTGGAAAATTGTTCCCCTCACGCAAGATCCGTCTCTGTGCCCTGTTACAACTCTTAAGTCTTATTTATCCCGGACCTCCTCTAACTCCTCCGGGCCTCTATTCGTTAGAGATCAAGGCGGTACCATTACCATTAAAGGGATCAGGCAACAAATTTTGTATTTTATTAAACAAGCTAGCCCTGACTCTTTTCCTCTGGCACATGATATTAGAGCAGTTGCTACTTCGGTGAACTTTTTTCACCACATGAATTTTATGGATCTTTCTAGGTATACAGGGTGGAAGTCACCGTCAGTGTTCAAAAAACACTATCTTAAACATTTGGAAGCCCTTGAATTTCCTACAGTAGCTGCAGGGAGCGTAGTTACCCCCAGGTAACTCACATGTTAATTCCTTGTCATTTTATCTCTCCCCCTTACCTGCCTCATTTATACCCTATTTGTATTCGTTGGTTTCGCACCTGATTACTATTACTATATTTGTAAATTTTTGACTCCTGAGTATCTGTATATATCATCACTCACGGCATTATTATACCTTACCTTTTTTGTCAATTGTTCTACCAAGTGGATTTATGTTCTTTTTAAGGTACCCTTATAGCTGTTTTTGGTACTCATCTCTGATTAAAGTAACTTGTGTTTCCCTTATGTTTATGTTTTTTCCTTTATTTTGCAAGTTTAGTGACATTTCTCTTGTATATATTCACTGGCCGGCACAGGTTCAAGCCCAGAAAAGGGATTTTGACGTAGGAAAAATCTATTTCTGGGCGAGGGACCTGTGCCGCCCAGTGAACCCTCCCAGCTCCTCTCCCTTGAAGTCCCCAAACTTTGGGTGCTAAGGAGTTGGGTTCTGAGCGGATGCAGAGTTGGTGGTGCCGAGTGAGGTTGAACGGCTCTCCTCTATTGGGGTCTTTGTCGTGGATGAATCTAAATAGTGCGGGACCTCTGGATTATACGCCCAATTCCATACCGACACCAATAGGTGAGCGAGCTAGTTAACCTAGCACTCCTTTACATTTTTTCTCTGGTATATTTAGCAGTAAATTACCTAAGAATAAGTGCTAATAGGAGCTTATTCACTGGGCGGCACAGGTCCCTCGCCCAGAAATAGATTTTTCCTACGTCAAAATCCCTTATTTCCGTTTTATTCGTTATATACTGTATGTTTACTGTTTTTTTGCTTGTATTAATGTGCTTACATTATACGACTTATTTCGCAATTATAACCTTTTGATGTAGGGGAGAATTGCGTGCTTCAGGTAGAAATCAGTTTTTATTCATGCCTAATGTGAAATTATTAAAAAATTCGGTTTCAGGGAAGTAAGTGCAAAAACAGAAAATCGTAGTGATAAAGTGATAATTGCGCAAAGTGTTTTTTAGTGTTGCGACCGAGGGTTCGTCTGTTCGTGCTTGTCGTTCACCTAGTCCGATACCTCTTTCAGGCTCCCATGCTATCAGGGAGAAGTAATGTCGTAGGACTTATGGGGACGAGAGGCTTTAACCAACGAACAAACGTTCCCTCTATGGTATCGGGCGTGTCTAGCAAGATCGCCCCTACCATAAGACGAGCGAGGCTGTTTTTTCTCCTCGTCATCCGAAGGCTTCTCGCAAAAGAAATCTTGGAGCAAAGTTTCTAGACCCTTAAAGCGGAAGTCAGTCCATTCAGGACAGGTCCAGCATCCTGGCTGTAGCCATTGGGACAGCTCTGACCCTTTGCAGTCGTCGGAAGACGATTCGCTTATTAAACGCAAGCGTAACACGGGGTCCGAGGGTCGCGGTAAAGGCAATGTTTTGCCAACACAGACGTTACCGTCGTCTCGGCCCGTCCCGACTCCTGTTGATCCTAAATGGGTTGTCCTGCAGGACATGCAGACTAAGCTTGCCTCCCTTATGGAGAAGTATGACGTTGAGCAGGTTCACGATGAACCTTCGCTTTCGAGTCGCCGTTACACTAAACGAGACTCTGGCCGTTAGCCGCCCAAATGAGCATTTACTCGTCCGTTTGACGTTATGAAACGTGATGTCGGGAGTTTGTCACGTCAGTCACGTGACTTGGATCCTTACTCGCTGCAGTCCCGTGTTGACTTTCAGCCGCTACCGCAGCCTCGTGTTGACGTTCAGCCGCTGCCGCAGTCTCGTGTTGACGTTCAGGACGCTCGCCAACCAGCTCAGTTGCCTTGTTTTGACGTTGAACGTCAAGCACCACAGTCAAGAGTTGTTTTAACTGCTCTATCTAGGCAGTCAAGGCAGTCTCGACTTGACGTCGAGCGTCCTCCCGCACCTGTTGTTGTTGCTGGTCAGTCCTTTAAGCAGTTACATGACGTAGCGTCCTTGACTGCTACTGTTGCTCCTTTGCGTGTGGACTCTGCTTGTCAAGCATTGCCACCACGGCAGGTCTCTCCCTTGCTTGAGACTCGGCAATTGTCGGACGAGGTTCCTTCAGATGAGGAAGTTGCTGATCCCCCTCCTACTGATATTCCCTTGGGGACTCTGTCAGACGGAGAGGAGCCTAAAGCTGCTCAGCCCTCTATGGACTTTAAATAAATCATGCTGATTTTTAAGGATCTTTGTCCGGACCATTTTATAACTGCTGCTCCTCGTTCGCCTAAACGTCAGAGTTTACACTAGGCCTAGCTACTTCGAAGCCGTTGTTTTCTAAGCTAGTGCTCTCTCGCTCTTCTAAGAGAGCTTTACGTTTGCTAGGCGACTGGTTGATCACCAGGAGGAGTTTGGGGGAGACAGCCTTTGCTTTCCCTCCTTTTAAACTGGCTTATAGAGCGAGCGTCTGGTATGACACGGGAGAAGTTCTCGGCTTGGGAGTTCCTGCCTCTGCCCAGATAGACTTCTCAAGCCTCATAGACTCTCCCTGGCGCCTGGCCATGAGACGCTCCAAGATTTTATGGTCGGCTTCAGAGCTAGACCATCTCCTGTTAGGAGTTTTTTCGAGCGTTTGAAGTTTTGCTGTACAATTATGTCATGCATAAACAAGGCTATCAGGGATGGCTCCAATGATCTGACAGCCACGTTCTCTGCAGGAACAAGACTATCAGGGATGGCTCCAATGATCTGGCAGCCACGTTCACTGCAGGAGTACGTAAGATGCAAGTGCGCTCAATGTGTTCATTGTCAAGACAAACTTCACGATGAAGTCTACCAAGCTGTCTTGACAGCATTAATGGAAGGCGACTGGATGGTCTCTCTCGACCTTCAGGATGCATACTTCCACATCCCGATTCATCCAAACTTTCAACTACATCTGAGGTTTGTGGACGGGAAAGTGATGTACCACTGTAGAGCACTGTACTCCGACCTCATTCCTGCTCCTCTTGTTTTTACAAGGCCCTTGCAAAATGTAGCAAGCTTTCTACATTTTTTGAGGATTCAGAGCCTCCCTTTATTTTGACGACTGGCTAATCAGGGCGTTCGTCATTATATCGCTGTCTGGAGAGCCTCTAATGGACATTAGACCTAACCAAGGAGCGAGGTCTCATAGTGAACGTAGAGAAGTCGTAACTTACAGTATCCCATCCCAGACTATTCTTTTTTTGGGAATGGAGATACAGTGTCTGATTTTTCGACCCTTTTCGTCTCCCGCAAGAATGGAACAAGCTCTGTTAAAAGTCCTTCACTTGCAAGAGAAAAACAGTTGCTCTGTAAGAGTTTGAACTAGCCTCGTGGGAACTCTTTCATCGCTGGAGTAGTTTATCTCTCTGGGGAGACTCAACCTATGCCCTTTCCTATTTCACCTAAACATTGGAACAAGGAGAAGGGCTTAGTGAGTATCTCTTTCCCAATCTCCAACTCAGTCTAGACATGTCTGACTTGGTGGGACAGCAACATCAGACTTCGAGAAGGTCTTTCTCTTGCGATCAAGAACCCAAACCATGTGTTGTTTTCAGATCCAGTGGATTTGGGTTAGGGAGCTCCACTGGACAGTCTGGAAGGCTCGGTTCTTTGATCCACGGATCAGAAGGAACTCCTTTTAAGGCAGTAACATCTCTCCGTTGGCGAGATTTGTGCAGAAATGAATGTCTTGGCGGACGGCCTCAGCAGAAGAGGACAAGTCTTCTCCATGGAGTGGACGTTGCATAAGACTGTGTGCGAGAAGCTATGGATGACATGGGGTCTACCCACCATAGATCTTTTTGCTACTCTCTCTGACAAAGAGGCTCTCGACTTACTGCTTTCCAGTTCCAGATCCAGAGGCAGCTCACATAGACGCTTTCCTGCTGGACTGGTCTCACCTGGACGTTTATGCCTTTCCACCTTTCAAGATCCTAGACAAGGTGCTGCAGGAGTTCACCTCTCACGAAGGGACCAGGTTGACATTGGTTGCTCCACTCTGGCCCGCGAGAGAGTGAGTAACAGAGGTACTTCAATGGCTGGTAGACGTTCCAAGGAGTCTACCTTTAAGGATGGATCTCTTACGGCAGCCACGTAAGGAGTCTTCATCAAAGCCTCCCCGCGCTTCGTCTGACTGCCTTCAGACTATCGAAAGACTCTCAAGAGCTAGAGGATTTTCGAAGGGGGCAGCCAAAACGATTGCGAGAGCTAGGAGAGCATCTACCATCAAGGTCTATCAGTGGAAGTGGGAAGTCTTTAGAGACTGGTGCAAGTCATCATCCATTTCCTCTTCCAGTACCTCTGTAGCCCAAATTGCAGACTTTCTCCTACATCTGAGAAATGTTCGCTCCCTCTCAGCGCCCACTATTAAGGGCTACAGGAGCATGTTGGGGTCTGTGTTCAGACATAGAGGCTTAGATCTGTCCAATAATCAAGATCTCCAAGATCTCCTTAAGTCCTTCGAGACCTCTAAGGAGCGTTGTATGGCAACTCCTGGATGGAACTTAGACGTGGTCCTAAGGTTCCTAATGTCCGACAGGTTTGAGCCATTACATTTAGCCTCCCTGAAGGATCTCACCCTCAAGACGCTTTTCTTAGTGTGCTTGGCTTCGGCTAAAAGGGTCAGTGAGATCCATGCCTTCAGTAGGAACATCGGCTTTTCTACAGATAAAGCCACATGTTCACTTCAGCTTGGTTTTCTTGGCCAAAAATGAACTGCCATCTCGTCCTTGGCCTAAGTCATTTGATATACCTTGCCTGTCAGAGATCGTAGGCAACGAGCTTGAAAGAGTGCTGTGTCCAGTTAGAGCTCTGAAGTTTTATTTAGCTCGGACTAAATCCTTACGAGGTGGATCTGAGGCTTTGTGGTGCTCAGTTAAGAAGCCTTCATTGCCTATGTCAAAGATTGCTTTGTCATATTTTATTAGATTTTTAATCCGAGAGGCTCATTCTCACTTGAGTGAAAAAGATCGTTGCTTGCTTAAGGTTAAGACGCACGAAGTAAGAGCTATAGCAACTTCTGTGGCCTTTAAGCAAAATAGATCTCTGCAAAGTATTATGGACGCGACCGTTTGGAGAAGCAAGTCGGTATTCGCGTCATTTTACTTAAAAGATGTCCAGACTCTTTATGAGGACTGCTACACACTGGGTCCATTCGTTGCAGCGAGTGCAGTAGTGGGTAAGGGTTCTACCACTACATTCCCTTAATTCCAATATCCTTTTAATCTTCTCTTGAAATGTTTTTAATTGGGTTGTACGGAAGGCTAAGAAGCCTTTCGCATCCTTTTTGATTTGGCGGGTGGTCAAATGTCATTTCTTGAGAGCGCCCAGATTAAGGGTTTTGATGAGGTCCTGTTGTATGGGTTGTCGCCCTAGATACTTCAGCTCCTGGGAGTCTTTCAGCATCCTAAGAGGATGGCTGGGCTTCGTGAGGAAAGCGGACTAACAAGGCAGAGTAATCGTTAGAGTCAGCTTCCTTACCAGGTACCTATATTTATTTGGGTTTTGTTATGATATAACTGTCAAAAACTCTAAGCATATACGCCGTAAACTGTATTAATACTGGTCTCTACCCACCACCATGGGTGTGAATCAGCTATTATATATTCACCGGCTAAGTTTAATATTTAAAAATGATATTTTGATTATAAAATAAATTTTTGAATATACTTACCCGGTGAATATATAAATTAAAGGCCCCCCCTTCCTCCCCGATAGAGACACAGCGGGATGAGAAGAACTGGAGCTGTTTACATGTATATGCGGTATCTGGCCGATAGTTGGCGCTGGTGGGCACACCCGCTACCTTCATGGCGATCGCTCGCGAGTTTTTGAATTCTGTCGAGCCGTCGGAGACGTCAGCTATTATATATTCACCGGGTAAGTATATTCAAAAATTTATTTTATAATCAAAATATCATATTAAAACTAATAGTGTTGCGTCCCCATACCCTGACGAGGTGGTATTGGGAAAGTCCTAGTTACACAGTTTTTCCTTCTAAAGAACTTGGAATAACTTTACCTGGACAGTCACACTTCTATATACCTCAACACACAGCTTGCGTAGGCCGCGGACCTTGCTTAGCAAGGTTTTAGCAAGGTGCAGGGACTCCTTATTTTTGAGGACTGACACACTCAGATAAGGAGACCCCGGGTAAAGCCAAAGCCAGATTGGCTGGGACGTCCACCCTACCTAATGGGTGAGTCACCCCTATTAAATAGCGTGGTTTGTATTCCAGTTAGGAACAAATGACAAATTCGTAGATAATTTGTATTTATTTTTCCTAACTATACGAACTTTAGCTATTTAAGCAAACTTACCCACCAGCCTTATCCCCCTTGAAGTCCTACCTCCAAGCAAAGTGAGCTCAATCACAGTTGTGTGAGGGGGAGCGGTAGCAAGCTACCCTCCCCTACCCCCGCTAACTAGTGGTATGGGTAGTTAACCCTCGTTAAAATTTAATGGCTCGTCATTTCAGCTACACCAAAAGTAATAACCCTATTAAATAGCTGAGATTTGTATAGTTAGGAAAAATACAAATTATCTACAAATTTGTCATATTTAGGGTAAAACGTTTTGAACAGAAAATATGTTTTCCTGTAGTAAATGTTATTTCACCGAATTTAACTTCATTTCATCTCAACCAAACAGAACAGCCAGTTTGACTAGCTTCTGTGGTGAAGCTAGCCAAACTATTTGTTCTGTTTGCAATTGAAATGAAGGTCAAATTCGGTTATATCACGTTTTTTTCTGTAACTTGAATACAAAACTACGGTATTTATTTAGGGGTATTACTTTCGGCGAAGCTGAAATGACGAGCCATTAAAACTTTTTTAGGGTTAACTACCCATGTTGCTAATTTAGGGGGGGTAGCTTGCTACCGCTCCCGCTCACACACCGGTGATTTAGCTCACTTTGCTTTTGGCTCGGTTGGTGAATGGATTTTGCTGTTCTTCATCTTCTGGTAGAGTGACACTCTGAAATCGCCAACATCTCAGGAGATTCCGACCATCCCAGCCTCCTCCTGATAGGATTGATCCCATACTTCGCACACCCCCCAGAATCGGTTCCAACCAGCCCACAAACAGTGCACCTACCATGATTGAAGTTGCAGAAGGTCCACCTGAGCCAGAAGCTGCACCAGCTCCAGTTGAAGTCCCATATACAGAGCCAACGACTCCACAGCTTACAGCCCCAGGGCCAACAGCTACAACTCCTATGCAGTTAACGGATCAACAGGAACCAGTCGCCACTCCATCGGGTCCATCCTCACCAGATCCTACAACTGTGCCACCAGTTACTAAGCTACCATTATCCCTGAGGCGTCTTATGCCTCATAACAAACCAGGCTTTAGGGAAACGGTGCATTTGAGACAGCATTTTAAGGATTAGTGTGACTGTTCACTTCGAGCCCAGGGTCTTCGGTGGATCACAATAATAACCCCCAATGGAAGAGAGATGAGGTCTTTATATTAAGTGCATGGAAGTACCATTGATGAATGGCACTTGAGTCACATGTATAATTTTTAATCAGGCTATGTGAACAGATTAAGTGCTGCAAAAACTATTGATGTTTTTATAATTTGGCAATCAGGCCTATTACAGAACTTCCCCAAGTTGCTGTTTCCAGCCCGTAAAGTTTTATCCGTACCGTTCAAAACTCCAACCTTGGAAAAGGAGATAGTTAGATATGTCATTTACCTCATTTACTTTTATGTTTGAAAGTTTACTGAATGTTGAGGATAATAGGGAGGCAGATATAATTGCTGTTCCAGGTATTGAGGTGCTGGTGATGGGAGATGAGAATGAGAGAGAGATTACAAGAGGGGAAGTGAGGAGAGCACTAGATGAAACGAGAGTAGGAAAAGCATCTGGTATGGATGGTGTGAGAGCTGAGATGTTGAAGGAATGGGGTGTGACTGTACTTGAATGGTTGGTGAGATTGCTTAATATGTTTTGTTTTGTCAATGGTACCAGTAGATTGGGTTTGTGCGTGTATTGTACCACTATATAAGGGTAAGAGAGATGTGCATGAGTGTTGCAATTCAAGGGGTATTAGTTTTTTGAGTGTGGTGGGAAAAGTGTATGGTAGAGTACTGATTAATAGGATTAAGGAAAAAACAGAGAATGCTATCTTAGAAGTACAGGGTGGTTTTAGAAGAGGTTGGGGTTGTATGAATCAGATTTTTACAGTTAGGCAGATATGCAAGAAATATTTAGCAAAAGGTAAGGAAGTGTATGTTGCATTTATGAATCTGGAGAAAGCGTATGATAGAGTTGAAGGGAAGCAATGAGGAATGTGATGAGGTTATATGGAGTTGGTGGAAGGTTGTTGCAAGCAGTGAAAAGTTTCTACAAAGGTAGTAAAGCATGTGTTAGGATAGGAAATGAAGTGAGTGATTGGTTTCCGGTGAGAGTGGGGCTGAGACAGGGATGTGTGATGTCGCCGTGGTTGTTTAACTTGTATGTTGATGGAGTGGTGAGAGAGGTGAATGCTCAAGTGCTTGGACGAGGATTGAAATTGGTAGGCGAGAATGACCATGAATGGGAGGTAAATCAGTTGTTGTTAGAAGCTTGGCCGATTAGTGACAGAATTTTGAAGGGTGTGTGAGAGAAGGAAGTTGAGAGTTAATGTGGGTAAGAGTAAGGTTATGAGATGTACGAGAAGGGAGGTGGTGCAAGATTGAATGTCATGTTGAATGGAGAGTTGCTTGAGGAGGTGGATCAGTTTAAGTACTTGGGGTCTGTTGTTGCAGCAAATGGTGGAGTGGAAGCAGATGTACGTCAGAGAGTGATGAAGGATGCAAAGTGTAGGGGGCAGTTAAGGGAGTAGTAAAAAATAGAGGGTTGGGCATGAATGTAAAGAGAGTTCTGTATGAGAAAGTGATTGTACTAACTGTGATGTATGGATCGGAGTTGTGGGGAATGAAAGTGACGGAGAGATAGAAATTGAATGTGTTTGAGATAAAATGTCTAAGGAGTATGGCTGGTGTATCTCGAGTAGATAGGGTTAGGAACGAAGTACTGTAGTGAGGGTGAGAACGGGTGTAAGAAATGAGTTAGCAGCTAGAGTGGATATGAATGTGTTGAGGTGGTTTGGCCATGTTGAGAGAATGGAAACTGGCTGTCTGCTAAAGAAGGTGATGAATGCAAGAGTCGATGGGAGAAGTACAAGAGGAAGGCCAAGGTTTGGGTGGAGTGAAGGAAGCTCTGGGTGGTAGGAGGTTAGATGTGAGAGAGGCAAGAGAGCGTGCTAGAAATAAGAATGAATGGCGAGCGATTGTGACGCAGTTCCGGTAGGCTCTGCTGCTTCCTCCGGTGCCTTGGAAGACCGCGGAGGTAGCAGCAGTATGGGATTCAGCGTTATGAAGCTTCATCTGTGGTGGATAACGGGGGAGGGTGGGCTGTGGCACCCCTAGCAGTACCAGCCAAACTCGGTTGAGTCCCTTGTCAGGCTGGGAGGAACGTAGAGAGGAGAGGTCCCCTTTTCTGTTTCTTTTGTTTGATGTTGGCTACCCCCCAAAATTGGGGGAAGGGCCACCAAATTGGTATATGTATGATGTTTGTATCTTCTATTACTTATGTTTGTATCTCCTGTATTCCAGTTGACTCATCAGTCATCCTTTTGACTAAAGAGAGAGTTATACAAGGAATAGAGTGTCTTCTTTCTAATTATTATTATTATTATTATTATTATTATTATTGTTTTTTATTTTTCTTTTGTTACTACTACTACTACTACTACTACTACTACTACTACTACTACTACTACTACTACTATTACCTAGCTAAGGTTCAACCCTAGTTGGAAAAGCAAGATGCTATAAGCCCAATGGCTCCAATGGGGAAAATAGCCCAGTGAGGAAAGAAAATAAGGAAATAAATAAATATGAGAAATAATGAACAATAATGAACAATTAAAATAAAATATTTCAAAAACAGTAACAGCACCAACACTGATATTTCATAAATAAACTACAAAAAGATGTTTATGTCAGCCTGTTCAACATAAAAACATTTACAGCAAGTTTGAACTTTTGAAGTTCTACCAATTCAACTACAGTACCCGATTTGGAAGATCATTCCACAACTAAACGTTAGTATTGAGCCTTATGATGAAGGCATAACAATTAGAATTAACTGCATTTATAGTATTACGAACAGGATGGATGCCCTTGTTGTTTTCAAACTCAAACATTTGGGAGTGGGTGGGTCGTTTCTTAGCATCATTATTGAATTTTCAAGTAATAGATCTCAAAGAGTTGTTGGTGGGCACCATAGTGAGTATAGGAATATGATATCTGATGTTCCCCAGGGTAGTGTTCTTGGCCCATTACTTTTCATACTATATACAGTACACATGACATGTAGTTTGATCTAGAAAACAAGCTTGTTGCATATGCAGATGATGTTACTCTGTGCATCAATTCCATCTCCTGAATGTAGATCTGGGGTTGCTGAATCCCTCAATAGAGATCTAGCTAAAATTAGTACATGGTGCAAATTATGGGATATGAAGTTGAATCCTAACAAAACTCAAAGTACGATTGTAAGTACAGTAGGTCAAGGACAGTGGCTCCTCAATGTCTGGATCTCAGCATTGATAATGTTTCTTTAACTTTGTATGACTCTTAAATCTGTAGGTGTGATTCTCGACAGCAAATTTACTTTTGAGAAACACATTAGGACTGTGTCTTCTTCAATTGCACAAAAAATTGGTTTATTGAGAAAGTCTTTCAAGATTTTTGGTGATCAATCTTTTCTATAGAAGTGTTTTAATTCTTTCATTTTACCTTGTTTCGAGTATTATTCTACTGTCTGGTGTTCAGCTGCTGATTCTCATCTTAATTTGTTGGACAGGAACTTATGGTCTATTAAATTTCTTAATCATGATCTAAATATTAATCTCTGGTACCGTTGTTCAATTAGTTCATTAGGCATGTTGCATAATTTTTTTTATAATTCTGACCATCCTTTACATTCAGATCTTCCCGGACAGTTCCATCCTGTTCGTGATACTAGGTATGCAGTTAATTCTAATAGTCAGGCTTTCTCCATCATGAGGTTCAATACTACACAGCACTCTAGAAGTTTTTCAATATTAAACTTACCCGATAATCATGTAGCTGTCAACTCCGTTGCCCGACAGAATTCTACGGGAGGGATACGCCAGCTATCACTATACTAGAAGGGGGTGTACTCACAAGCGCCACCTGTGGCCAGGTACTACAGTACTTGTTGTTGACGCCACCTCACTTTTTCCTCTGTCGTGCTTCCGGCAAGACGTTCTTGGATACGCTTATGATTTTGGAGTATTGTTCACGGTTTGGTGAAGTATTTCTCTAAAATTTGCAGCTATTCGCTATACTGGAAACTTCTATATTAGCTTAGTTAGCTTTTGGAATTAATTTGATTAATTATGGTGACGAAGAGAGTATTAACTCTCTTTCACCTTTAAATGGCCGACCCTTCCCTTAGACGGAAGTGTTGGTGTCTAAGAGAGTATAGACTCTCTTTCTTAATTTTGCTTAACAAAAGTTATAGATTTATTTTATATCTCTCCGCCTCTTATAGGCCTCTTCGATTAACTTCCTTTTATTATAAACTTATTAAAATTAATTTTTATATTTGTTTATATTCGACCTTCCTAATAGTAGGCGGTCTTTTCTTGGTACCGAAGTTAATTAACTTTGAGCCCGTCATTTCGGTTTTACCTGTTAACATATTATGCTATTTTAATGTCTTTGAAAGAATTTCTTTGATAGTCTCGTACTGTTTTCAAAGTGAACTAACGTTTTGTTTTGTCTCTGCAGTTGTTGACGTTCAGAACGTTCAACTTGCGCTCTATCGTTACGATAGAGAAAGAATTTTCACGGTTTCACGTTGCAGTAAGAGTAACCGTGTCTAGCGTTTTGTTCATTCTTTCTTAACTTAATGGTTTTAATCCTAATAAAGGAACTTTTCATTTTGGGAAATATTTCAGTTTTTTCCTTTAACAATAATATGTTTTAACGATATATATGATTGGGCTCTTCTCTCAGGTTCTAAGTCAAGAGAGAGAGAGAGAGAGAGAGAGATATAGAGACGGAGGGAGAAAGAGGAGGATAAACGTTTCATTCAAGCGAGTAACGTTGTTATCGTTTTTGCTCTTCTCCCTAGTCTCTGTGCGCGCCAGTCGTCCTCCCAGTCCGGGACCTCTTGCAAGCTCCCAAGCCCAGGGGAGAAGCAATGTCGAAGGGCAAAAGGGTTCAGCAGGCCTTGATCGGCGCACAGAAGTATCCTCGGTGGTTGCGGGCGTGTCTTACCGAGACCGTCACTCCCACCCGCAGACGATTGAGCCCTTATTTTGCTCGTCTGCAGAAAAAATTTAGGGGAGAAAACGCTGGTCTCAGGTCTCAAGACCTCTTAAACGTAAAGTCCAGACCTATGCCAGACGTACGAAGTTAGAGTTCAACAACCCGGATGCAGTCATTGGGTTAGCTCTGACTCCCCGCAGTCATCAGTTGAATGCACTCCGCCTAAGAGGAGTAAGGTTCTGCCGCAACAGATCTCTGCTGTTAAGGCTTTACCTCAGCAGACCTTAGTGTCTGCCGACCCCAAGTTGACTCTACTGCAGTCCATGCAGTCACGACTTTCGGTCTTGATGCGTGAGTGTCGGGCTGAGAAGGTTGCGCCTCCGCCTGCGCTCGCTCCGCGCCTGCGCTCCCTCCGCCTGCGCTCGCTCCGCCTGCGCTCGCTCCGCCTGACCGCAGTACCGCCTGCCAGGCGTACGATGTTGAGCCACGTTATGAGTTTACTGATCCCAGTGGTGTGCAGCTCCCTCCGCCTTCCTTAAGGCAACCTCAGCAATGGGAACAGGAGGCTTATACCTCTCTTCCTCCGCTTCCACTTGCTGTTCCACCAGTGAGGCAACACTCGCTTGAGGTACAACAACCTCTCCCATCCATGAGTCAGTCTCCTCAGCTCTCGCTGCAGCGAGCTCAACCCTCCTCAAGGCAAGCACCTCAACACCTTAGCCTTGCGCCTCAGGAGCCTCAACTTGCGAGACTTTTACTGCGTTCTGCGCAGCCACTACCTTTTCGCTCTCAGCTCACACCGCAGGAACCTCAACTCGTTCCTCAGGAACTTGCTACGGCGCATCCGCCAACCACTCAGCAAGCGCAACCCTTGAGTTCAGCCACTCATGCCAGGAGTCAGCCTCCTCCACCCATGCGCCTACCTTCTGCTGATCAGCCTTTGCAGACTGAGCCTCAGGTGTTCCCTCAACAGAGTCTTGAAGAGGAAACCACAACTATTGTTGTTCCAGCTCGTTCTGACTCTGTTGTTCAGCTTACCTTACCTCCATTGTCAAACATTATGATAATGGAGGTTATTTGTATTACTTATAAAAATATATTTGTATTCCTTGCAATATATTTTTAACAATATCGCAAAATATGGCAAAAATATGAATCATGAGTTATGAATGTAAGGTAAATATTATGTTGATATTAAAACCCCATGCAAGCATGCATAAAGCACTCTAGCACTGGTCATGGAATTTCTGAGAAATGTTAAACGCCATGCACACGCTCTGCTTACCTTACAGCATGCTCTACATACAGCATGCTCTGCTTACAGCATGCTCTGCATACAACATGCTCTGCATACAGCATGCTCTGCATTCAGCATGCTCTGCATACAACATGCTCTACCTACAGCATGCTCTGCATACAGCATGCTCTGCATACAACATGCTCTGCATACAGCATGCTCTGCATTCAGCATGCTCTGCATACAACATGCTCTGCATACAGCATGCTCTGCATTCAGCATGCTCTGCATACAACATGCTCTACATACAGCATGCTCTGCATACAGCATACTCTGCATACAACATGCTCTGCATACCTTACCGCATGCTTCTCAGTCACACATCTTTGGTTGTTGCCAACTCACTAGACTGTCAAGCAGTTTCATAACGTTGCCTTCTAGTCCGCTGCTTTTGCACCAGTGAAACCCTCACTGAGAGAACTTAGCTTTTCTAGGATATGGTCCCTGTAGATGAGAAAGTTCTTTTCTCCCTCCTTCTGATATTCCCTTGAGGACTCTGTCATTTGGAGGGAGCCTTTAGCTGCGTAGCCTCCTATGGACTTTTATTTAAGCATAACATGCTTCCAGGGAAGGTAATGGTTCCACTTCAGTCGCTAATCCCGTCTGTTACCACACCTGCTCCCATAGACCTTGAGCTGTGTTGCAAGACATGCAGTCCAAGCTTAATCCTTGTTAGAGGATTTTTTGTTTACGGAGTCAATGTGTCACGGGGAAGACGTTCAACAACCAGCAGAAGTGACTTGTTGTGACGCAGTGCGGCAACCTCAGCAACCCGATAAGGAGTTGTCTGTACGACCCAGACAGTCTAGACAGATTCGGGTTGTCACTGTACTTCCTCGCTTGCCCATGGTTGACAGTTCACAGACTGTGCAGCAGTACCATGATCTTGTGTCCGGCTCCGTCAGACGACTGGCTTTTAAGAGCTCCCACAAGTCGTCGCTGTCTGGAGATTTTCAAATGGACTATGGATCTGACCAAGGAACTGGGCCTCCTGGTCAATTTTGAGGAGTCTCAGCTCGTCCCATCCCAGACCATTGTCTCCTTGGGTATGGATCTTCAGAGTCGAGCTTTTCGGGCTTCTCCGTCGGCCCCAAGGATCTTCCAAGCCCTAGAATGCATCCAGAGCATGCTGAGAAGGAACCGATGCTCAGTCAGGTAGTGGATGAGTCTAACAGGGACACTTTCATCGCTGGCCCTGTTCATCGTGTTAGGGAGACTCCACCTCCCCCCCCTTCAGTATCATCTAGCTGCTCACTGGATAAAGGACATGACGCTAGAGACGGTCTCAGTTCCTGTTTCCGAAGAGAGGAGGTCTTCTCTCGCGTGGTGTAAGAACAGCTTTCTTCTCAAGGAAGTCTACCTTTGGCTGTTCAGAAACACGACCGCCGTCTCCTCTCGGACGCATCAGACACGGGCTGGGGTGCGACTTTGGACGGACAAGAATGCTCGGGAACATGGAATCAGGAGCAAAGGACACTTCACATCAATTGCAAGGAGTTGTTGGCGGTTATTCTGGCCTTGATAAACTTCAAGTCCCTCCAGCTTAACAAAGTGGTGGAGGTGGACTCTGACAACACCACAGCCCTGGCTTGCATCTTCAAGCAGGGAGGGACTCTTTCGTGGAAGTTGTTCTAGATCGCAAGGGACCTACTCATCTGGTCTAAAGATCGAAAGCTAACTGGTAACGAGGTTCATTCAGGGCGGTATGAATGTCATGGCAGATCACCTCAGCCGGAAGGGTCAGGTCATCCCCACAGAGTGGACCCTTCTCAAGAATGTTTGCAGCAGACTTTGGGCCCTGTGGGGTCAGCCAACCATAGATCTGTTCGCTACCTCGATAACCTAGAGACTCCTGTTGTATTGTTCTCCGATTCCAGACCCAGCAGCAGTTCACGTGGATGCTTTTCTGCTGGATTGGTTCCATCTCGACCTGTATGCATTCCCGCCGTTCAAGATTGTCAACAGGGTACTTCAGAAGTTCTCCTCTCACAAAGGGACACGGCTGACGTTGGTTGGCTCCGCTCTGGCCCGCGAGAGAATGGTTCTTAGAGGTACTGCAATGGCTGGTCGACATTCCCAGGACTCTTCCTCTAGGAGTGAACCTTCTAAGTCTACCTCACGTAAAGAAGGTACACCCAATCCTCCACGCTCTTCGTCTGACTGCCTTCAGACTTTCGAAAGACTCTCAAGAGCTAGGGGCTTTTCGAAGGAGGCAGCCAGAGCGATTGCCAAAGCAAGGAGAACATCCACTCTCAGAATCTATCAGTCTCAAGGGGAAGTCTTCCGTAGCTGGTACAAGACCAATGCAGTTTCCTCAACCAGTACCACTGTAACCCAGATTGCTGACTTCCTGTTATATCTAAGGAAAGTAAGATCCCTTACAGCTCCTACGATCAAGGGTTACAGAAGTATGTTGGCAGCGGTTTTCCGCCACAGAGGCTTGGATCTTTCCACCAACAAAGATCTACAGGACCTCCCTAGGTCTTTTGAGACCTCAAAGGAACGTCGGTTGTCCACTCCAGGCTGGAATCTAGACGTGGTCCTAAGGTTCCTTATGTCATCAAGATTTGAACCTCTCCAATCAGCCTCTTTTTAGGACCTCACATTAAAAACTCTTTTCCTCGTGTGCTTGACAACAGCTAAAAGAGTAAGTGAGATCCACGCCTTCAGCAGGATCATTGTTTTCACATCTGAAACGGCTACATGTTCCTTGCAGCTCGGTTTTTGCTAAACGAGCTTCCTTCACGTCCTTGGCCTAAGTCGTTCGAGATCCCAAGCCTGTCCAACTTGGTGGGGAATGAACTGAAGAGAGTACTTTGCCCAGTTAGAGCTCTTAGGTACTATCTAAAAGGTCTTAACCTTTACAAGGACAATCAGAAGCCTTATAGTGTGCTATCAAGAAACCTTCTTTTCCAAGTTCTAAGAACTCAGTTTCTTACTATTCAGGCTTCTGATTAGAGAAACACATTCTCATCTGAAGGAAGAAGACCTTGCTTTGCTGAAGGTAAGGACACATGAAGTGGGAGCTGTGGCTACTTCAGTGGCCTTCAAACAGAGCCATTCTCTGCAGAGTGTTATGGATGCAACCTATTGGAGAAGCAAGTCAGTGTTCGCATCATTCTATCTCAAAGATGTCCAGTCTCTTTACGAGTACTGCTACACCCTGGGACCATTCGTAGCAACGAATGCAGTAGTAGGCGAGGGCTCAGCCACTACATTCCCATAATCCCATAACCTTTTAACCTTTCTCTTGAATACTTTTTATGGGTTGTACGGTCGGCTAAGAAGCCTTCCACATCCTTGTTGATTTGGCGGGTGGTCAATTCTTTCTTGAGAAGCGCCGAGGTTAAAGGTTGTGATGAGGTCCTTTAGTATGGGTTGCAGCCCTGTATACTTTAGCACCTTTGAGTTGATTCAGCCTTCCAAGAGGAACGCTGCGCTCAGTAAGGAAGACGATCTTATTAAAGGCAGAGTAACGGTTCAAGTCGACTTCCTTACCAGGTACTTATTATTTCATTGTTATTGTGGATAACTGATTATATGAAATACGGGATACTTAGCTATCCTTTAGTCTTGTACACTGGTTTTTCACCCACCCCCCTGGGTGTGAATCAGCTACATGATTATCGGGTAAGTTTAATATTGAAAAATGTTATTTTCATTAGTAAAATAAATTTTTGAATATACTTACCCGATAATCATGATTTAATTGACCCACCCTTCCTCCCCATAGAGAACCAGTGGACCGAGGAAAAAGTGAGGTGGCGTCAACAACAAGTACTGTAGTACCTGGCCACAGGTGGCGCTTGTGAGTACACCCCCTTCTAGTATAGTGATAGCTGGCGTATCCCTCCCGTAGAATTCTGTCGGGCAACGGAGTTGACAGCTACATGATTATCGGGTAAGTATATTCAAAAATTTATTTTACTAATAAAAATAACATTTTATTCCAGCTGTGACCAAGTTGTGGAATTATCTTCCTAATCGGTTAGTTGAATCAGTAGAACTGCAGCAACTGTTTTTATGTTGAACAGGCTTACATAAGTCCTTTAATAGTTTATATATCAAATATCAGTTTTAATGTTGTTAATATTTTTAGAATATTTAATTTAAATTTCTGGGTCGACCTGTGACGGCTGGTGAAAAGTCCTTCTATCTACCTTTTCTGATATAATTCTTCCAAATATACCAGAGAAAAATAAAAGCATGGAATGCAGAGGTTACTACCCTCACGCGAGCACCTCGTGAGTGTCGTGTCTACATCGGGGGCGTGTGAAAACCACTATTCACAGGCTGTCTTCCAATTAGATAACTCCTTCATCAAAGGGAAGGGCCGTAACAAAGACCCCAGAAACCACACTTGCACCACGCCACCGCCACCTACACGAACACCCTCCAGGTCATCCTTCTGTTTTGGACTTGCCCGCAAAGTTAAAACATTTTTTGCCCAGTGTTTCTCGAAGTGTTTGTCGTTAATTCAACATGACTGACGTTGCTACTTCACCTTTACCAATGTTAAGTACCATAGTTTGTTTTGACAGTTTATTGCAGTACCAGGCATTTGTTCTGTTTCCAGTATTGTGGATTTTATTTTTGGAAGCGATTGGCCTGCCTCAGTATCGGCAGCCATTTTGGGTTGTGTTCGCTTCAGTAAATTTTCAAGTTATTATTGCCCTTCTGGTACTCTGTCATCTAGGTTATATTACTTACGTTTTATGACCAATTTTATTATCATTATTTATTATTAGTTTTTACTATGGTATTTATTTGGACCTACGAAGAATAGCGATTTAGTCTTTGTTATAGTTTTGTACTCGCCTCAGGAAGGTGCTCGATTTAGACTATATACAGTACTTGTTTATTTGTTACGTTGTCGTTATTCTTCGTTCTTGGTTATTACAATTACTAAGAAAAAGCAATCAATTTTATTATTTTTCTTATCATATTATTGTGTGATGTTGGTTTTTTATTATGTAACCTTGAGAGCGAGAGCATAGAGTGCTTGTTTTCTGTCCTACAGATACGAGTTACCCCTTCTCTCGTTTTCTTTATTAGCTCGAGTGCGAGAGGTGGATTTCCCGTTTTCCGTTTTTTTTTACGATCACAAGTTATTCCTGCCTCCTCTTATTCTCCGGGTTGATGATATTACGTTTAATGATATACACGTTTTATTGATGTGGTTACTGTTAATATAGCTAGCACTATTAATAGGTTACGTTAGTGTATGAGTCATTAATTGGGGTCGCTTTATGCCGACACCCTTAGCTCCGCCTTGAGTTATACTCCGCTATAATGGATACTCATTGGGTGAGAACTAGTCAGATATTTGGAGTGCAACGGTCAAATCCAGCACTCAGACTCCGGCTGCGGCCTTTTGCACACGAACCTTTGTCATGATTGATCACAATTACATTATTCTGGGGTCTTTGTTACGGCCCTTCCCTTTGATGAAGGAGTTATCTAATTGGAAGACAGCCTGTGAATAGTGGTTTTCACACGCCCCCAATGTAGACACGACACTCACGAGGTGCTCGCGCGAGGGTAGTAACCTCTGCATTCCATGCTTTTATTTTTCTCTGGTATATTTGGAAGATTTATATCAGAAAAGGTAGATAGAAGGACTTTTCACCGGGCGTCACAGGTCTCTCCCCAGAAATAGATTTTTCCTTCGTCAAAATCCCTTTTTTCATTACTTATATCATTTATTTATTAACTTATTTCCTTTACTCACTGGGCTATTTTTCCCTGGTGGAGCCCTTGGGCTTATAGCATCTTGCTTTTCCAACTAGGGTTGTAGTTTAGCTAGTAATAATGATAATAACTGTCTGGAAAGATCTGAATGTAAAGGATGATCAGAATTATGAAAAATCTTATGCAGCATGCATAACGAACTAAGTGGGCATCTGAGCCAGAGATTAATATCTAGATCAGGAATAAGAAATTTAATAGACCTTTGAGTTCCTGTCCAACAGCTGAAGACCAGACAGGAGAACAATACTCTAAATAAGATATAATGAAAGAATTAAAACACCTCTTCAGAATAGATTAATCGCCAAAAATCTTGAAAGACTTTCTCAACAAGTCTCTCTCTCTCTCTCTCTCTCTCTCTCTCTCTCTCTCTCTCTCTCTCTCTCTCTCTCTCTCTCTCTCTCTCTCTTTTTTTTTTTATTTTTTTATTTTTTTGCAATTGAAGAGACAGACCTAATGTGTTTGTAAGTTGTTTTTTTTGGTACCAAATGTGAATCCTTTCATGTTTTCAGTTTATGTTTATCCTCAATCAGAATAAAAGGTCACTTGAGATCATGAGATTATAAGCTTTAGTATTATTCATTAAAGACAGATCCAGATATGACAATTTAATTTACTTTGATATTTACTATCATAGTTTGATGTACTGTATCATAAATCTTAAAGTATTATGAAAAAGGGTGTTGGTAAATTTATTTTAACATAGTCATTTTTTACAAGTAACAAGAAACTTGCATAAGTAATTTAGCATGTTTTTTACTTCATTTTATATCACTGACTTCTGTTTTTGGTGTGGATAACTTTATAAGTGTTATCTAAATCTGAAGAGGCATAATTTTAGTGCTTGTTTGTAAGGGCTGGTACTTGAGTTATTTATAAATCTGGATGGTGTTACTATCTAATAGTTATCTTGTTGACCTCTCTCAGTTGAGGACTAGTTGGTAGTGCATTAAGGCCTAAAGGTTTTCAAGCGTGATCCAATATACAGTATATACTGTACTCTGCATATACTGTAGAGATGAATGTTGGAAAGAAAATCTTCGTATTTATTTTTATATCTACAATTTCAACTATAACTGCTGGTGATGAAATTGAAAAATCAAGAGCACGTTATCAGAAATGGAAAGCAGCAGGAACTCTCTATTCAGACATTGGCGATTATAATATGACATGGTGGCCTAAGATATATGAAGACAGAAGTAATGTCAGTGCTTTGTGCAAAACTATGCCCGATCCTGAGTTAACAGATAAATGATGAGTATCTCTTTTTTTGTAGTTGCTTATGTTTCTGTATTTGTCATATGCTGAGAGATCTTTGATAACTGGGTTAGTTATTTAGGTGGGACCATGAAATATTGTGATCATTGGCTGTAGTGTGTTAAAATTATAATAGAAATAAGAAAGTTGTGAAGCCCGTAGGCGGGAAAAGATTCCAGAGATTGTGATGAGAAGAGAGGAGGACCAGTTAGAAAATTATGGGGTATTGAAGTAGTAGTAATCAAGGCATAGATAAGGATTTAAACCAGATGGGAATTCAGGTGGAAAATACACAAGACAAAAGAGTACAGAGAACCCACTCCTAATGTAACCCTGTAAAAAGAAACCATAGTGAGAAAAAATATATCTGCAACGCAGTGAAGGAATAAAAGTTCCCATTCATAATGAATGGCTTGTTAATTGAAATTTGGAATATTACATTTCTAAAGGTATCCATAGCACCAATTTTGGTGTGGCAAGTGTATACAGTAGTTATATTTAGTATTACTTTTAAGGATAGCACAATTTAGAGAAAATTAAAAGCTATAATTTCCTGTCGGTAAACAATATGAGGCATACTTCATATTAACAATAACACCACCTGCATACTGTACAGTATATTGTACATTGTATTCCCTGTTAACATCCCCACTCTTCTTACGAGGGGAGTTGCGACGTCTGATCCTCATTGTGTACATTCACAAACCTGTTGATTATACATAGCCCATGATAATCACAGTAAGAACAAGCCCATGACAATCACAGTTACGTTCTTACACACTGATCACTTTCTCAAAGGCCGTCAACCCGCTAGTGGCCATTAGTTTACGAGGTGTCAGGATGCTCATCCCTTGCATCGTTATGCTTGGAAGCAGCGATCCTGAATCAAAAGTTTCACTCGGTTGAAAGGACTCCCCCTCACGCCCTCCTTAGGGCGAGTCTCCTACATAAAGAACAAGGGTTTGGATTTGTGTTGGAACAAATGACAAATTTTGAAGTAATTTGCAATTTCTCTAATTAAACAAACCGTAGTTCTTTACACATACTTTACTCGCCATCACTTACCCCCAGAGAAAGTCCTGATTGTGATCAAAGTGAAGAAAGTATGAGTGTTTGGGGGAAAGGGTGCTTCTCCCCGATACCACTAGTAAGAACCTTAACAGTTGTTGACACCTTATGAAAAGTTTTTATAGCCATATGCCAGCTTGCTCTGATTTTTTCTCTTACATAAAGAACTGTTTTGTATAGTTAGGAAAAATACAAATTACTACCAAATTTTTTATATTGTAGTTGGCTCTAGGTCAAATTGGGAGTCAGGCTTGTGGATCTGAGAACTTTGACCAGTCCAACAAGTTTCTATCCCCCTTCATTTTCTAGATAGTGAAGGCTCTACATGCAAGAGTTTTGTATCTGCATCTCTTCATGTTGACCTGTTAGTGTGTGCACTACCTGGTTGTTTTCTCTTTGAGAGACTTGGATCAGATGGCATGTTTTTCGCGGCTTCAGAATCGCCAGTCATGGAGACTTGTTCTATGGCCACCACCCTGACATTCTCATAGCTTGTTTAGTAGTAAAGTGGAGTGACATTAATCGTGAAAACCATGTGATTATTGATTCCTGACTTAGGAGAATTACAGGAGAGTTGTGCTGTTTGGTGGAAAGGTGGTGACCTTGTGGATCATACCAGGCTGTGAACCAGTTGGCTGACTGGGTTTTGAAGGTGATGGAAGCTGTGGTGACCTGATTATTGAACTGCTTTGTCCAGAGGTAGCACTGGGGCTTTTGAATGATTTGTTGTGGGGATCCAGGTCACTCTTGCCGGAGAGTCATGTGCAGCGGCTGTTGGAGAAGTGGAGTACCATAGATTAAGGGAGCCATAGATGCGTCACTACATTATGACAAGGTGTCACACCACGCATGCAGCGCCATCTATGTTCTATTGCAGTCATAACGGCCGGCTCAAGCAGCAGCTGTGTTTGATCATAGATGTATTATTCTAAGAAGTTTGATTATCCGTGGAAACTTTTCCTAGCCAAAAGAACACCATTACGAGACAGTGCAAATGCACCTCATTAAAAAAAATGACTACAGTGTACCCGAGTGTAACCTCAAGCAAGAGAACTCGACCCTAAGATAGTGGAAGACCACGGTACAAAGGCTATGGCTGTATTACTGCTTTCATTATCTCCATTGCTTCAACAAAGTCGCTGTACAATCAAAGGCGAATTAACTTTCCGCAAAGCATTGCAATTTCTTTTGCAAGAAACGCAAATTGCAAAAATATGGAGAGCTTGATTATAGGGAATGTTAATCATTTATTTCTTAAGAGAGTATATTATTCGTACAGTGCATAGTGTAAAACAATTCAATTCCGTCTCTACGAAAAAGACAGATTATATTTTTTTTTTTTGTAAGTGACATGCACCATAGTCTTTCCTTTTTCATGTCCTCCAAAGAACTGGTAATGCAGTCTTATTATTATGTTTTAGATGTGCTTTCATCTATGTTTTTTTTTTTTTTTTTTGTCCGTAAAGTAATTTACTTTCTACAATCTATTTTCTTTTTACACGAAGGCTAACATTTTATATTGCAAGTTGGTTTGGTTCTTGCCATTTGAAATTTCCGTTACAAATAATAATAATAATAATAATAATAATGATCATTGTAGATTATAAAATAATAATCAATTTAGATAATAATAATAATAATAATAATAATAATAATAATGATCATTGTAGATAATAAAATAATAATCAATTTAGATAATAATAATAATAATCAATTTAGATAATAATAATAATAATAATAATAATAATAATAATAATAATAACAATAACAATAATAAAAGTAATAAATAATAATAAGAGTAATAATGATCATTGCAGATAATAATAATAATAATAAAAATAATAGTAATAAACATTAAAAACAAGACTACATTCGCTACACCACAGCAGTCTGACATTCACTTAACTCTCTCAAGTCACCGCAACTAAAACCAGATGGCGCTGCTGTGTATGGTGTGACAAAAACGCCATATGGAGAGGCAGAGATGACGCATCTATGGCTCCCTTAATCTATGGGAGTACTCTACTGAATTGCAGGACTTCCTGATCCACACAGTGTTCTTCAAACCTAAAGGTGCAGCCATACGTGGGGTCAGTGGGGAAGAAGGTCAACACGACTTCTCTAGACCTTGATTGAGACCACCTAGAACTTCTACTCTTTGAAAAATATTTGCATGCACAGCCTTTTTGAGGCCTCCTACCTGATCAGTTCAGGAAGGAAGGCAGAGAAGGGGTAGATGGGTAGGAGGATATTTGGCAAGCCTTTGGGCAATCTGGCAGAGAAACAGTGTCTAGCCTTAGGCAGTGAATGTCCTTCGGGACAGGCACATATCATCTTTTTTGGACCACCAGCCGTCCATTATCATGCAGACTGATAGCTTTCACACCTTTTCTCCAATATCACTGGAAGGCCTAGCATTGTTGCAGAAGAAAAATGAATGTACAGTATGAGAATATCATGCTTGAAAACATTAGAGGTGGATTTCTGTGCTTCTACAGTCTTCTCCTCCTGGTGAAGAAGTCAACTCGGGCCTGGAGACTGGTCATCGATCTCACTCCCCTGAATCAGTTTGTATCACAATTAATTTCTAGAGGCAAACTATATAAATTTTATGGAATTTCCTTAGAGAAAGAGACTTCATGCTTTCAGTGGACTTGAAGAATCTATATTTCTAAGTACTGAATCATAAGTCTTTAAACCTGGGTCTTCAGGGATGTTCAAAACCCTTTGTTTGGGACTTTGCGCTGCTTTCCTGGTGTTCACTCAGAGTGATCTTGCTAATGGTAGCTCAGGTCTCTCTTGTACTAAGTCTTTTATGTAGAGATGTGCCGATAGTATCGGTGTCGGTACAATTAGCGGTTCTCTAGTCTTGGGTAGCGCCATAGCCTCTGTACCATGGTCTTCCACTGTCTTGGGTTAGAGTTCTCCTGCTTTAGGGTATACTCAGGCGCACTATGCTATCTTACTTTTTTCTTCCTCATGTTTTTTTTAAATGGTGTGTTGGGCAGGCTTAACAGAAAGGCCATAGATGCCTGGTGGTTTATCAAGAGGTTGTCTTTTCCTTATCTGATTTTTTTTCTATTAAAAAACATCCTTACCCTGTCCTCCCTTCAGTTGAAGTGGCAATCTTGGAGGGTATTTAGCCTTGCATGGTGTATCGGCTCCTCTATGTTGACCAGTTTTTCCAACTTTTTTTCTATAGTCTATGGGGTTGATCAATCAATTTATTTTTATTTCTGTATATTTTGTTTTTGTTATTCTTGTTAATTTAGTTTTTAAGTATGATATATCTTTATTTTTTACCATTAACTCTTATGCTCTCTAGAGACATTGAGCAAAATCTGGGACCAGTACGTCCTAGATTTCGTCAATGTCGTCTACTGTATTGCAATATTCATGGTCTTCATGCAAATGTTCAAGACCTTGCGTTTGCGTCCAGACAGTTTGATATTCTTTTGTGCTCAGAAGCTTTGGTTTCTAATATGAGGCACTTGTCTGAGCTCCTTATAACTGGTTTTAAGAAGCCAATATTTCTGAAAAGCGATCCCATCCCTAGGGCCAGGGGAATGGTGGTGTATATTAGGACTGAGTACCTTGCTTCTCATAAATCCTGCTATGGATGTGGATGTCATGCGTTCGATCTACAGGAATCCTGATGATTCTATCTTCGATTGTCTTCTTACCATAATGGCTAAGGTACAAGATGATGATAGAAAAGCCTCTTTTGTCTTTGTTGGTGATTTCAATGGTCGCCACCATAGGGAGTGGTTAAATTCGGTTTCTCCTACCGATTACCATGGCTTAAGAGCTTTAGACTTTGCCTCTGAATCAGGCTCTGAGCAAATCATAATTGTAGCTACTCGCAGATCTTGTAACTGTTTTGACCTCGTTTACACCGACTCCCCTGGTAATATAACAAGTAAGGTTGGTTCTCCAGTTGGGACATCTGATAATGCTTTGATTTCATTAGTGATACAGTACATCAGTCCCTGATGTATCGTACTCATGTAAGATTTATATGAAATCTCAAGCAGGATGGAACAGGATTTTGCATGATCTTTTGGGGTTGAATTGGTCACAGTTGTATAGTGTTGATCCTGTTGTCCCTTTGAATGAAGATCTAGTCAACATAATTGATAGGGGTATCCCTTCTCGTGTGCCAAGGTAACGAGTGAAGGACAAACCCTAGTTCAATGATGATTGTAAACATGCTTATTTGGAGAAGCAGGAGGCCTATCATCTTTGGAAGGGTAACAGATCACATTTGACCTGGAATAACTATACTCAGCTTAGAGATTTTTCTCAGAGTTTATGCTTCAATTGAAAAGGAATACAATTTAACCATAAAAGAAACCCTTTCTGGTACAAACCAGGAGCATAAGTATTGGACTACCCTTAAATCTGCACTATTTTGTGTAGATGCAATATTTCCTCCTTTACTTAAACCAGATGGCTCTGTCACTCACTGTCCAAAGGAAAAGGCAACCCTTTTGGCAGATGTATTTGACAGTAAGAAGAGTAAGGAGAAACTTGAACTTCCTCATTCCTGTTTTCCTGAGGCTAAACTAACTAGTTTAGCTTTTTGATCTTGTGAAATTAATGCTCTATTGATGGATCTTGATGCTTATGGAGGTGTAGACCCAAATGGTATTTTTCCTTTGTATTTTATAAAGACTGCCGATTTCTTGGCTCTAAAGTTATCTGTTATTTTGGGTAAGTCAGCAAGAAGAGTAGCTTTTAGCACTTGTTGGAGAATTGGTAATGTTACTCTGCTATGTAAATGTGTTTGTGGTAGCTCAAGTCCAACTGATTACCGCCCAATTTCCATAACTCCCATATGATCTAAAGTTTTTTAACCTCTTTTGGCAAAACGTCTTAATAGGTTTGCTGAAGGTAATCATCTGTTCCCTAGTTTGCAATTTGGTTTTCGATAAGGCCTTAGGGCATGTGATGCCCTTCTTACAATCTCCAATGCTGTACAAAAATCCCTTGATTGTGGTCAGGAAGTTTGTATGATTGCCCTTGATTTTAGTGCTGCCATTGACCGGGTCAATCATAAGGCCTTTCTTTTCAAACTTAAACTGCTGGGAGTGGGTGGGTCTTTTCTCAGCATCATTATTGATTTTTTAAGTAATAGATCTCAAAGAGTTGTTGTTGATTGGCACCATAGTGAGTATAGGGATGTTATATCTAGTGTTCCTCAGGGTTGTGTTCTTGGCACATTACTTTTTATACTAAATGCACATGACATGTGCTTTAGCCTAAAAAACAAGCTTGTTGCATATGCAGATGATGCTACTCTCTTTGCATCAATTTTATCCACTGAATGTAGATCTTGGGTTGCTGAATCCCTTAATAGAGATCAAGGTAAAATTAGTGAATGGTGCAGCTTATGGGGTATGACCTTTAATCCTAACAAAACTCAAAATATGATGATAGGTAGGTCAAAGACCGTCGCTCCTCAACATCCAGATCTCAGCATTGATGTTTCTTTAACTTTGTATGATTCTTTTAGAATTTTAGGTGTGATTCTCGACAGCAATTTTACTTTTGAGAAACACATTAGGACTGTCTTCTTTAATTGCACAAAAAATTGGCGTATTGAGAAAGTCTTTTACGATTTTCGGTGATCAATCTATTCTTAAGAAGTTTTGATTCTTTCATTCTACCTTGTTTTGATTATTGTTCACCTGTCTGGTCTTCAGCTGCTGATTCTCATCTTAATTTGTTGGGCAGGAACTTATGGTCTATTAAATTTCTTATTCCTGATCTAGATATTAATCTCTGGCACTGTTGTTCTATAGGCCTAGTTCATTATGCATGTTTCATAAGATTTTTTTTATAATTCTGACTATCCTTTACATTGAGATGTTCCCGGACAGTTCCATCCTGTTCGTAATACTAGGCATGCAGTTAATTCTAATAGTCAGGCCTTGTCCATTGTAAGGCTCAATACTACACAGTACTCTTGAAGTTTTATTCCAGATGTGACCAAGTTGTGGAATGATCTTCCTTATCGGGTACTTGAATCAGTAGAATTTCAAAAGTTCAAACTTGCAGCAAATGTTTTTATGTTGAACAGGCTGACATAGGTTCTGTTATAGTTTATATATGAAATATATGTTTTAATGGTATTAGTGATTTTCATCATCATTATTTCCTATGCCTATTGACGCAAAGGGCTTCGATTAGATTTCGCTAGTCTCATCTATCTTGAGCTTTTAATTCAATACTTCTCCATTTATCATCTCTTACTCCGCACTTCATAGTTCTCAGCCATGTAGGCCTGGGTTTTCCAACTCTTCTAGTCCCTTGTGGAGCCCTGCTGAATGTTTGTAATGTTTTTAAAATATTTTATTTTAATTGATCATTACCTCATATCCTTTATTTATTTACGTTTCTCCTTTCCTCACTGGCCTATTTTTCCCTGTTGGAGTCCCTGGGCATACAGTATAGCATCTTACTTTTCCAACTAGGGTAGTAGCTTAGCTAGTAATAATAATAATAATAATAATAATAATAATAATAATAATACATACATACATACATACATATACCAAGGCACTTCCCCCAATTTTGGGGGGTAGCCGACATCAACAAATAAAACAAAATAAAAAAGGGGACCTCTACTCTACATTCCTCCAGCCTAACAAGGGACTCAACCGAGTTCAGCTGGTACTGCTAGGGTGCCACAGCCCACCCTCCCACATTATCCACCACAGATGAAGCTTCATAATGCTGAATCCCCTACTGCTGCTACCTCCGCGGTCATCTAAGGCATCGGAGGCAGCAGCAGGGCCTACCGGAACTGCGTCACAATCGCTCGCCATTCATTCCTATTTCTAGCACGCTCTCCTGCCTCTCTCACATCTATCCTCCTATCACCCAGAGCTTTCTTCACTCCATCCAACCACCCAAACCTTGGCCTTCCTCTTGTACTTCTCCCATCAACTCTTGCATTCTTCACCTTCTTTAGCAGACAGCCATTTTCCATTCTCTCAACATGGCCAAACCACCTCAACACATTCATATCCACTCTAGCTGCTAACTCATTTCTTACACCCGTTCTCACTCTCACCACTTCGTTCCTAACCCTATCTACTCGAGATACACCAGCCATACTCCTCAGACACTTCATCTCAAACACATTCAATTTCTGTCTCTCCGTCACTTTCATTCCCCACAACTCCGATCCATACATCACAGTTGGTACAATCACTTTCTCATATAGAACTCTTTTTACATTCATGCCCAACCCTCTATTTTTTACTACTCCCTTAACTGCCCCCAACACTTTGCAACCTTCATTCACTCTCTGACGTACATCCGCTTCCACTCCACCATTTGGTGCAACAACAGACCCCAAGTACTTAAACTGATCCACTTCCTCATGTAACTCTCCATTCAACATGACATTCAACCTCGCACCACCTTCCCTTCTCGTACATCTCATAACCTTACTCTTACCCACATTAACTCTCAACTTCCTTCTCTCACACACTCTTCCAAATTCTGTCACTAATCGCCCAAGCTTCTCTTCTGTGTCTGCAACCAGTACAGTATCATCTGCAAACAACAACTGATTTACCTCCCATTCATGGTCATTCTCGTCTAAATAATAATATTATTAATAATAATAATAATAATAATAATAATAATAATAATAATCAATAATAATAATAGTATCTGCCTTTTTGTGAGTATTGGTATCAGTATTGATATAGGCCTCCACCATGAGTATCTGGTATCAGTATCGGACAATCAAAAAAGGGATTTTGACGAAGGAAAAATCTATTTCTGGGCAAGGGACCTGTGTCGCCCAGTGAAATGCTCCTCTAGCACCATTTCTAAGGCATAGTTATTGCTGAATATACCAGAGAAAAAGAGATGCATGGAATGCCAGGAATAAACCTAGCTCGCTCACTCTTTGAGTGTCGGCATAGAAAACTGGGGCGTGATTGAACCACGACCATAGATCCCTCACCAATTATTTTTTCCTAATTCATACAAACCTAGTGCTGTTTATTGGATATTACTTCTAACGCAGCTGGAAGGCAGCCATTAGATTTTAGTGCGATGTGGCAACCCTACCTAACCACCGCAGTGGGTGGGGGCGTTGGATGGGTGGGGGCTACCCAGCCGCCTATACAGCAAACAGTTGTCTATAAGCGAATGCAAACTATTGACAGTGTTATAAGAGGCTGTAAAGTCTTATGTGTGTAAAATCTTATTTGGGGTAGATAAAATCCAGGAAAACTACTTGTTTTCACTTGTTGTCACCAGGCTCGTTCATGCGTATAGTGTATGAATACTGGGCAAGTAGTACAGTATTGAAAAAAATCAGTTTTATTTTGAAAATATCTTTCTGGGTCGACCTGTGGCGGCCGGTGAAAAGAGTCCTTCTTATATATCTTTTCTGATAAAACCTTCCAATTATACCAGAGAAAGATGAAAGCATGGAATGCTGAGGTTACTACCCTCGCGCGAGCACCTTTTGGGTGTCGTGTATAAAGTAAAGGCGCGTGAAAACCACTATTCACAGGTTGTCTTCCATTTAGTTAATTCCTTCGTCAAAGGGATGGGCCGATACAAAGGCCCTAGCCAACCACCAGCGCCACACCACCACGCCACGACGCGAGCGCCACCTGAACGACATCCTTCTTTTTGGACTGATAGAATAGTGTGTAATTTGTGGTGCTCTCAATCGTTTTTAACATTCATGGATTTATTTCGTCATGTCCGAAGCTCCATCTTCACACATTCCAATATTAAGTACCATAGTTTGTTTTGACAGCTTTTTATAGTACCGGGCTTTTGTTTTATATCCAGTATAGTTTGTTTTATTATTCCCGAATGGCCCTTCATGGCGGCCATTGTTTGTTCACTTGTTTGGGAATTCATCTTTGTCTGCCCGTTTAGTACTCTGTCACTTAGGTTCTTGGTTAAGTCCTGGCCTTATGCCTTTAGAACCGTTATTATTTTTGTGTTTTTTTGCTCATGGTACTTATTGCTAGCAAGTCCAGCCTACGAACGAGATAGCGGTCTAGCTTTGTTATTGTTTAGTACTCGCCCCTCCGGGGCGTTTGTCACTCGGCTGTGCTATTTATTTTAAGTTTTAGCAGATGCTATTCTTCGTTCGTAGTCTTATCTTGATGTACATTTTTATTTTATACGTTTATAATAGTGTTGTGTGATTTTTAGTCCTGATATTATGTCCAAGAGAGCGAGAGCTTGGGGTCCCCGTTTTCTGTTCGTAGTCACGAGTTACCCCTTTCTCTCGTTTTCTTTCTTAGCTCCGGTGGGTGAACGGATTTCCCGTTTTCCGTTTTGTGCGTTCAACGGGTTCTCCCTCCCTCACCTCTCCCCCTCTGGGTGTATGATAACTTACGAGTTATTTATTTTTGGTTACTTTTCAATTGTTAGCGTTATTTTAGGTCCGTGTTTCGTCCTCTCCCCGTTACGGCTCGGGAGTAGTTATGAACGTTTTCCACTCCGCCTTGAGTTCTACTCCAGCATGAGGGATTCTCAATGACTTTCGTTCTATTGTTATATTTATATATTGTTTACTGCATGGGACGGGCTTCATATTGTTTAGATACGACCCTCCGGTGGCCCTTACTGCGGTCTCAGGCCACGGCCATATCCACAATAGCCATTGTTATTACAATTGTGTTTTTATTCACAATAATTATTCAGGACCTTTCTTCTCACTCCGGCCTCACCGGGGATCGTAAATACGCTTTGCTATGATCTACGCCTTAGCCTTTAGCTGCGGCTTGGCTTTTATATCTTCACAATTGAATTATTAGCCACAATTGAATTATTCAGGGCATCTCATTATCCTCCGGCGTCCCCGGAGGTCGCCCATACACGTCACACTTATTTGCCTTGCCTTTGGCTAAGGCGGCATTATTCAGGACATCTCATTACGCTCCGGCTTCACCGGAGGTCGCCCATACACTTAACACTTATATTTGCCTTGCCTTTAGCTAAGGCTGGTGTTTATATTTATTTTAAGGGCATGTCACTGCTTCCCCGACCCTCGGAGGTCGGCAGATTGCTTTAAGTTATTTATCCTTATGTCATTAACAGACATTAGGTAAATTACAAATATACAAACAGTTGGATATTATAGTGCCAACAATGGTATGGGGCGAATAGCGATTTAAGCGTTTAGCGATTTAGTCTGTTAGTTTGTACTCGCCTCAGGAAGGCTCGATTTAGACTATATCCTTGTTTATTGGTTACGTTGTCGTTATTCTTCGTTCTTGGTTATTACAATGACTAAAAAAAAAAAAAAAAAAAAAAAAGCAATCAATTTTTTACTTTTCTTATATTATTGTGTGATGTTAGTTTTTTATTATGTAACCTTGAGAGTGAGAACATAGGGTGCTCGTTTATTAGCTCGAGTAAGGGAGGTGATTTTCCCGTTCTCCGTTTTTATACGATCACGAGTTATTCAGGCCTCCTCTTATTATCAGAGTTGATGATAGTACGTTTAATGTTATACACGTTTTATTGATGTGGTTACTGTTAATATAGCTAACACTATTAGTAGGAACGTTAGTGTATGAGTCATTGGGGTCGTTTTATACCGACACCCTTAGCTCCGCCTTGAGTTATGCTTAGCTCCGCCTTGAGTTATACTCCGCTATAATGGATACTCATTGGGTGAGAACTAGTCAGATATTTGGAGTGCAACGGTGAAATCCGGCACTCAGACTCCGGCTGGGGCCTTTTGCACGAACCTTTGTCATGTTTGATCTCAATTACACCTTTACGGCCCCTTTTTTCATCGAATCTCCGGCTTCGCCGGAGATAACACAAACATTCATTGAGGTTAATGTTATCGTACCGGTGACGGGCCTTTGCTACCGGATCTCCGGTACAAACAGAGATCAAGCAGACGTCCAGAACCGGAGTTAACAATGTGATACCGATGAAGATTTCACAGTTTCATTATTACGGTCCCTTTTTCATTGAATCTCCGGCTTCACTGGAGATAGCACAGACATTCAGTATTGGGGAATGTTATCGTACCGCTGAGGATCACGTTTTCACGATGACGGACCTTTGTCACTGGTTCTCCGGTACAAACAGAGATCAATCAGACGATCAGAATCAGGGTATGAACCCTTTTTCATGAATAATCACAATATCGTCATTACGATACTTTTCATCAAATCTCCGGCTTAACCGGATATCGTACAGGCGTTCAGCATTGAGGTTAATATTAGATTTCCTCTGGGGTTCACGTTGTCACTATGACGGACCTTTGATTGTACCGGGGATGGTTACCGGAGCTCCGGTACAGACGGAGATCACTCAGTAACTATGTATAAATATGGATAAATATCCATACAACATCGTGTTCAAATAGAATTAAATTAATTATGCCTATATTTATGCATATTCAATCCTAACTATGTCTAAATATGGATAAATATCCATACAACATAGTGTTCAAATAGAAATAAATTAATTATGCCTATATTTATGCATAGTCAATTCTAACTATGTCTAAATATGGATAAATATCCATACAACATAGTGTTCATATAGAAATAAATTTCCACCCAGTGGCGAATGCGCCAACAGTGTCACATTTCATGAATACAAGTGTCGCACTATACCCCAAAAGATGGTACATTAAATGACTTTTCTTTAAAATTGCTTTTTAAGAGTTATACAGCTGATCCCAGCCTGTGAATAGGATCGCTAACCAAAGTTCAAGGAACATCCAGACTTATGTCCCCTTTCTGTTACAGAAGGTTCGCCTGCATGGTTCCCATCAGGATGATGATGAATCTCTCTGGCCTGCAAGAGAGGCTCTCCGCCCTTGGGTATCAAGGTTGGGAAGGAATGCTCCATCTAGAGGTCCCTATCTCCTCGGAGTGTCCTCTCTAAGGTTGGACGACAACCCCATGGATGGGCAGGTAGGTGGGGATGAGTTTTGAGCCTTCAGCTTTGCAATTACCTACGTCACCGACCTAGGACCATTAAAGGATCCTGATGTTCATGTTACCCTGCATAAACCGTGACTGCTAAAAGCAACACATTCTAGGGAAAACCAAGGGGCTATGACGCAGCTCTAAGGTATGGTGGTGAGTCAGAGCCGTTCAGGAACTTGGATATAGGTGGTACCATAAATCTGGATGGCATAGACGTCCTCTCTCTGGGGGACCTAGATTTTACTCCCAGGTACTAGAATTCCCATTCAACGGATTCGTTCGATTGAAAGAGATTGCCTTGGTTAGGTTAGACAAGGTACCGAAGGTAACGGTATTATTACCTAAAGGGCAGGCCCGATCTGTCTGGACCAGGATGTTGTCAGCCTGGGGGGTACGATAATTCCAAGCTCTGCCCTTCCAGTTCGACCTACACGTTTGTTGGTCTGATCGGGTCAGTTGTGGGAAGTACGTTCTGTCTGAGACCTCTATCAGACAGGAATCGATAGTCGGTTACCCACTCGGCATCACAGCCCTCCTCTGGTTCGACGCCTTTGCATCTGAATCCCCATCATCAGGTGGTCTACCTCACTGATTCCCCAGGTACACAGCCCAACCCCGTTGGGATGTTTTGCCTGCATACAGCCCTAGATCCGAACCCTCAGGCTCCTTTCATGGACACCAGAGAGGAAGCTACAGGAGTAGAAGACAGTCCCGCCATCAAGGCGGACCTAGGAAAAAGGGGGCTCGGAGAAGGGAAGGACCTAGATTCACTCCCTCACAACGCGGTGGTCCCGGTAGGGGGAAGACTTTACCACTTTCGAGACCATTGGACCTTCGGTCTGTGGGATCATAGCATAATCTCTAACGGTTTGAGATGAAAATGGCCTCAAGGTCCTCCTCCTCCGCTAGTGGTCTTCTCCCAGAAATCCACTCCCATCCTGAAAGAGTACACCACAGGGTTACTCAAGAAAAAGCAATCAAACGGGATCGATCACTGAAGTTCCAAAGCCGCCTGTTCACATTTCCGAAGAAAGGCTTGTCGGCATTGAGAGTGGACCTGGACTTGTCAAGCTAAACTCTTTCATTCTCTGCGGCAAGTTCCGGATGTTGACTATCTCTCAGGTACGGACCTTACTTCCCCGTGGGACCGTCACCACCTCTGTCGAGCTTACCGACGGCTATTAGCTTGCGCCTATAGCTCGAAACTTCTCTTCTTATCTGGGTTTCCGCCTAAGCAGGAAAGCCTTTGTGTTCAAGACATGCCCTTCGGCCTCAACATTGATCCCAGGATATTCACGAAACTGGGAGAGGCAGTGTTAGAACAACTCAGGAACCAAGAGATACAGATCATTGCTTATCTGGCCGGTTGGCTCATTTGGGCCCGGCCGGCCATAGAAGGCAACAGAGCTACGAAGGAATTACTTCGATTGCTCGACAACCTGTGATTTCGGGTCAGTCTCCAAAAGTCTCGCCTGCGACCATCAGGCCACTTAGAATGGTTAGCCATTCAGTGGGACCTTTCGAAGCACACGTTGTCTCTCCCTTCCAAAAGTAAGAGGAATAGGTTCCAAGATCAAGAATTTTCTCAAACACAAACAGGTGTCCAAAGAGCCTAGAAAGTATCCTCGGCCTTTTCCAGTTCACTTCAGTAACAGATCTCCTAATAAAAGCCAAACTCAAAGACATCAATCGATTTTGGAGAAAGAGAGCTACAGTACCTATAAGAAGACAAGGTCTCGAAGATCCCCTCTGTCTGGAAAATGAGACTACGGCCATGGTCCGAACCGAAGAACCTCTCCAAAGCGGTTCCTCTACAATTCCCACCTCCACAAGTGACATTCCATTCAGCCGTGTCTCTAAGTGGATGGGGGGATTACTCCGAACATCAGATGTTTCAGGTTCTTGGTCACTCGCCATGAAACAGTCTCATATCAATGTTCTCGAAGCCATGGCAGTGTTCTTGACCCTGAAGAGAGACTCTCCTCCGAGGTCGACCCACATCAGAGTAGTGTCAGACAGCACAGACGCGGTACACTACGTCAACAGGGGAGGATCCAAGTCACCCAAACTGAATCAGATCCTGGTCACTTTCTTCGCCTGGGCAACAGAAAAGAACTGGTTCCTGTCAGCACCTCACCTAGCGGGAGGCCAGGATGTGAGAGCGGACTCACTATCCAGGACGAGTCCCCTGGAGTCAGAATTTCATTCCGGTGGATACTCAGGCTCGTTCCAGGCATCCAGGTAAATCTATTCGCAACTCAGTTCAATCACAAACTTCCTTGTTATGTGACCCCAACCCTGGACCCTCGGGCTTATGCCATGGACGCATTACCCCGGGATTGGAACCATTAGAAGAAGATTTCCCTATCTCCCCCAGTGAATCTTCTAAAAACTTTTACACCAACTACGCTCCTTCCGGGGCGCAGTGGCTTTAGTACCACCTCACTGCCCAAGAACAGTTGGTTTCCTCTCTTCCTCGAGTGGAAACTCCGTCCCATCCGGATCCCGTTCCTCAAACTGACCCGAGTATTCCAAACTCACTGTGTCAGATTACTCAAGGATGGCCAAAACTCTAACTTTGTAGACTACAGGAAGTTGGCAGCTCGTAGAGACGCGAACATTGAACCGGAAAACGATTTCTTCATCGAATCAGACAAAAGGGACTCGACAATTCGCCAATATGATTCGGCCGTTAACCCCCAAAATAGGTGGTCCCCTTGGAAGGTTATTCCTCTTCTCCAAGATACTTCTCTATATCCGGTCACCACTCTCAGGGCCTTTTTAGCCACGACTGCTACCCGATCGTCTGGCCCCTTGTTTATCAGAGAACAAGGAGGTACCATTTCCATACGTGGTATTAGGCAATAGATCCTATACTTCATTAAACAAGCCAATCCGGGATCATTTCCCCATGCTCATGATATCCGGTCCATAGCTACCTCCATCAGTTATTTCCAGAAGATGGACTTTGATGACCTTATAAAGTTCACGGGTTGGGAATCTCCTATGGTCTTCAAACGCCACTATCTAATGAACTTACAGGCTCTTAAATACCCAACAGTTGCAGCTGGGAGCCTTATCTCTCCCCAGTGATCTTTTGTTCTTCCTTTCATCCATCTCTTTTCTTCTCCCTCCTACCCGCCACTCGCACCACGACGCCGCTTCCTTGGTGGTTCGTTAGCCCTACGTTTATTACATATTAGGCTATTATGATTGTAACTATTATTGATTACCGTTGTTATAGAGTTGGGATATTCTTAGCCATGTCAGTTTTGTTGCATGTTTCCTCATACTCGGAGGCTTCCCTGTTATCATGTTTGTTTAACCTTACTCCCACTATGCCCTGTGGCTAGTTTATGTGTTATGCCTACTTACCTTAATTATTTATGATTTTCTTTACATGGTGTTGTTTCTCTCCCCTCATTAAATCAGTTGTTATTGTTGGGCTTGGAAGGCATTCTCTGGTACATTTTCACTGGCCGCCACAGGTCGACCCAGAAAAGGGATTTTGACGAAGGAAAAATCTATTTCTGGGGAGAGACCTGTGGCACCCGGTGAAACCCTTCCCCTTTATTTTACACGATCCCACCCTTTCCTTTCCAAGCCGTCATGGCCATTACAGAAGGATGTTGTTCAGGTGGCGCTCGCGTCGTGGCGTGGTGGTGTGGCGCTGGTGGTTGGCTAGGGCCTTTGTATCGGCCCATCCCTTTGACGAAGGAATTAACTAAATGGAAGACAACCTGTGAATAGTGGTTTTCACTCGCCTTTGCTTTATACACGACACCCAAAAGGTGCTCGCGCGAGGGTAGTAACCTCAGCATTCCATGCTTTTATCTTTCTCTGGTATAATTGGAAGGTTTTATCAGAAAAGATATATAAGAAGGACTCTTTTCACCGGGCGCCACAGGTCTCTCCCCAGAAATAGATTTTTCCTTCGTCAAAATCCCTTTTTTCTAGTAAAAAATAAATTTATTTATAGATTGGGGAGTCCTCTCCTTAATCCAGCTAACTGGTTTCTCTATATCTGGTTGCATGGAAAGAGCGACATTTCAGTGACATGATGATTATGTGGAATTTGTTTATTGTAAAAATTATACAGTAGGGGGAAGTATACCATATACTTTAAAAACAATAGGCTCATGTATAGAAGGTTTTATTGTCAATGTTAAGGAGAATTGTAATCCAGAGTACAGTAAAAGCAAAGCTTTGAAGACTAACCACATTCTTATTTTGTATTGTAAAGTACTGTAGTTGTTACAGTATAATCCAGTTGTTGGTAAAATCATTGTTGTAAAGAATAAAATAATATTTTAAGAGAAAAAGTACCACTGAAGCCTTATACATTATAACAATACTTATGAGGATTTTACTTGTAATTTTGTCAGAAAACCTTTACACTTGAAACATGATGCTTGTCATATTGGCCCGAGTTGTTAGTAGGTTGTGTAGCATTTTGCAGTCTTGTCATGTAGCAATCACATGTAAATGCATATAATTTGGTAATTACCTTATCTAAAGACTATTAATCTTCCATTACTGTATATTTGTGTTTTTCTTGGTCATCTTATTTTATTAAGTAGAATTTCAGTCCCATAGCCCTTAGTGTATTTAAACCTTGGAGGAAATATGTATCTATTGAATTTAACTATGACACCTTTGATCATTTGTTTTCCATTATAAGTTATTGGATCTGATGATATGGACTACAGTATAGTAAAGTTAATGCATTTAAAGATGTGTTAGCAGCTATTTTGGAGGAATCTTGGTGTCCTAAGAAATATGATGATCCTCAAGTTTTTAACCCTTTTACCCCCAGGCTATTTGGAAGTTTCCAACCCCTAACCCCCTGGGGGTTATTTTTTTCCCAGCACATTTTGCAGTATATTTTTTTTAAATGGCTCTAACAGCCTTAATTTTTGTCATAGAGAGGTCAGGTTGGTCACATTCTCTTGGAAAATGCCTGAATTTTCTCAAAAAAATATCAAAAATATGAAAAAAAAAAATTTTATAGCATTTTTTTGCAAGGACGTACCGGTATGTCCATGGGGGTAAAGGGATGAGTTTTGTGAAACGTACCAGTATGTCCTTTGAGGGTAAAAGGGTTAATAGTTGGTGGGAAGGCTTCCAATCCCCTGACATCAAATAAATTATAAATACATTACCTCTATGAGTGTCCTGTTAACTACCTTTTCTTTTATCTATACTCAACATCTTCAACTAGAAAAAAATATTAGAATACCTTGAAGATAAGTAAACAGCAGCTTTTTAAAAAAAGATATCCCGTTATGAAATTAGGTGGTGTTTTATGTAACTGATGATAGGGATCAGTAAAAAACACCCAAGGTACCGAGATGAAAACCTCTTGACTTTTAGACTGGTCAGTTTGTTGCCATTGGAACAGCTGTACTTACTCTTTTCTGTATTAGTGTACAATACCAAACACATTTTTTTCCCCTTAACTTTTTCTTCTTATTTTTTCCAGTGATATTTCTCATATCCCATCATGTCTTACCCACTTAATGTACATAGTTCCACTCTTCACAAATTGTTACCTTTCTCTTCACAGATCTTTCAAAGTCTTGAATAATGCTATTGATGGTATATTTGGGCCGTACAGTTATTTTCAGTGGGGCAAACAAAATTGGGTTTGTTTCTAAACTTTAAAAAATAAAATTTGGTTTGTTTCTAAACTTCAAATTGGTTTTCCTCAGATGTAGTTCATACTCTCACCATCTTCTCTATGATGTTTGAGAATTTGATTTTGTAGTTTGTTTTATTGAAGATGGATTAATTAAAGTACTGTACCAAGTGTACAGTACTTCTCTGAGGTTGTTTTTCAGTTTAATGTATGGAATGTAATTCTTGTATACTGAAAGGCTGATAACTTATTTTTATAAGAATTTATTAAAGATCTTTGTATTTACTTGTTAACATAGCTTTTACCTTCTATAGTGACTGGCTGAAGCTTTTTATTTTACTTTAAAAGCTTTTGATCTTGCCATTTTAGCATGCAGTATATTGGTGATTTATCCTCAAGGCTCCAGTGCTTAGGTGATATCCTTAAATATCAATCATATTTCAGTTAATCTATACATAAAGGTGACTGTCTGTTTATTCTCCATATTATTTTGTTAATTTCTTTAAAACATTTCCTAATTTTATGTTGCCTGCGCTCAATTAACTCTATGTTCAGCTTTTTATACGTAATACCAAAAATTTGGTTTTTAACTTGGGGGTCAAACTATTGTTATCAGTTCTTCATATCTTAAATTTGAATGAGAGTACATTATGTGTGTCTTGAGTCATGTAGTTTTCCTTTTTTTAAGGAAGTTGTTCATTAAAGGACTTTCTTTGTATGTGATTGAGCTTGTTATTAGGCATCTAAGCTCATTCAAAAACTTAACCAAAAAGCAAACATGTTTATTTAAAGGATGATTTAGAGCTAGTTCTTACAAACGTGATCACTCAAAAATTTGCTGATGCATTCTGTAGTAAAAGATGTTTTCTAGTGATATTTATTGCCAAGTAACTAAAGTACAGTGACATTCCATTGTGCTAAGGTTTTATTGTTATGTGTAATCTAGAATGATAAGATTACTTATAATCTTTAGATAACTATTCTGTAGTTAGTAAAGCTTATCATTCACTGATAAATTCTTAAAGCTACCAATTTTTGTGATGGTTTACTCTCTATAAAATTTTTCCATTCATGCAAAATACATAAACTGTTTGTTCCGTATCTGGAATACAAACCAACGCTATTTAATAGGGGTATTACATTCGGAGATGCTGAAAGGACGAGCCATTAAAATCTAGCAAGGGTTAACTACCCATCCTGCTAGTTAGCGGGGTAGCTTGCTAGCCCTCCCGCTCGCACACCTGTGATTGAGCTTACTTTACTTTTGGCTCAGATTGAGACTGGTTGTCACCGCTCTTCCTCCTCGCCCTTTTTGGACTGCCATTAATCTTTTACTTTTTAACTTATACTGTATATATAGGGAAACATACTCTGTTCATTAACTTTTCAAAAGATATGAAATATTTCATTACATCTTCCTCATCAAATTTTGGCAGTAATTTCAATACTGCACCCATACCTAAATTATCAGTCATCGTTCAATGATGAATTACTACCTCGTCTGCTACCTGAAGCATTACTTCCTGGTCTGCTACCTGGTGGACTATTTTGAAGATTTTGTCTTAAATGAGCAATTTCTAACTCATGCTTAAGCTGTTTCTCATTTTCCTCTTGCTGTCTCTCATTTTCTTCTAGCTGTCTCTTACTTTCTTCTCTTTTAGCTGCTCTTTCGTCTTATACATTTCCTGTTCTCTCTTTAAAACATACTCATGGGGAGCATCGCCATCTAGACCAAGAAGCTTACCTGAAGCTATCAAATCTTTCGTAATCTCACTCATTCTGCTTTTTTCTATATTCTCCCTGTTTTAATTTGTTACGTTGTCTTCAAATCGTTACAGGTTCTTTTGATAATTAAAATAAATGTTTCCAACAACCACCAGTGAAATATGGGAAATGAATATAAAAAAACTCATGAAAAACACCACGATCATTCACAAACTTTTAAAGAAAATCAATGTTGCTAATCCGGTTACTTTAACTGGCAAATCAAATCAATCAAAACATCAATAGAAAGAGGGAACAGTCAGTTAGGTAAAAATACTTAATGAATAGTTTTCTGCAGCTGCTGAGACGATGCTGGTACGGAGAATTCAGGCTTGAGAACGTTGCAGAAGGGCAGCTGGAGTTCAGATGAAATTGGCACGATGACTGGATTTGAAGATGTCACGGAAAGGGTGGCATCAAGATGGGGCATCAGAAGTCTTCTCCAAGAATTCGATGATACTGTTGAACTAAGGGAGGCTGCAAGGAGTGTTGGCTACTTCTCGTCAAAAGCAGAGAGGGCTGGCTGCTTCAATTTGTCTATTCTTTTCAGCCATAACAGGATTTTGGAGATAGACGTTTTTTGTAGAAGGAAGGTTAAAATCTAGCTCTATCAGACTTCTGGACTTCTCTGCTTCTTATCTCATTAGGTCTTGGTTCTCATCTTCTTCGGACAAAATTCCTCTCTTGTCTTATGGCCTGTCCTATCTCTCCTGGACAATCTCTTCTTGAAGTTTATATACCCATGTATGGGTGGAGATAATTACAGTGAGCAGTGGTCGTTTCCATAGAAGGCGTCTTTTTTTTTTAAATTCTGCATCTCGATTGGCCTCCTCAAAAACGCCCTCTTCGATGACGTCATGGAAGCTTCTAGAAGTAATTTCTGATAAAATCTGGACCATGTGTTAAGTCGTTATAAAAGGGCAGCACGTGTCCTTCCATGATGACATATTTCATAAACAAGGATATCCCTCAAGCTCGGTTTCTTAAAATATGCCGACTCCACTAATTAAGACGATGACATCTTGGTCAAAACAGGAGTCCCCTTATTGCTGCAGGCACTCTTCGTCGAGGGTCGGTTTACTTTAAAAATGCTGACGACAGTGAAGTGATGACAGGTTTGACCAAACAATACAGTAGTCGAATCTTGTCTCGCTGCTCACACTTTGGGAATAGATATTTTTGTCTTTTAATTACATATCCCTTCAAAAGTATGTATCTACCCATTATAGGAAAATCTCGGTCTTCTCGGTTATTCACTGCAAATCTCAGAATGACCTTTACCTTGACAGTCACATTGCTAGTTCCTCACCAGACACAGCTTGTATAGGCCGCAGACCATGCTTATCAGGTTTAGCGAGGTGTTAGGATCTCCTTATTGTCACTCTAATCTCTGCACAATAGGGTGTACCCCGGGTAAGGCCAAAATGACAGATTGGCAGGGACATCTACCTTCCTAATAGGTAAGTCACCCTTATTAAATAGCGTTGGTTTGTACTCCAGTTACGGAACAAATGACAAATTTGGAGGTAATTTGTACTTTCATAACGATACAAACCTTAGCTATTTAAACATACTTGCCGCCAACCCTGTCCCCCTTGAAGTCCTACCTCCAAGGTAAGTGAGCTCAATCACAAGTGTGTGAGTGGGAGGGGTAACAAAGTACCCCCTACCCCCCCATTCCATTTGTTGGAAGGGTAGCAAAGTAACCCCCCCCCACTAACTAGTGGGATGGGTAGTTAACCCTCGCTAAATTTTAATAACTCCAATTAAATAGCTAAGGCTTGTATCGTTGGGCAAAATACAAATTATCTCCGAATTTGTTATATTAATAGCATCCAGCTATTGTATGTTTGTTTGATAACCTAACCAGTTTATATAAGGTTTAAGGCTCTATATTTACCTAGAGCTTCAGGTAAAGCATCTAAGGCATTTGTAGATTAAAACATATGCCCTGTTGTTAAGGTTTAAATGCAAATTGTTCATACAGGTGATGCAGTTGCCACAATTTTTTCTTGGTCACTAAGTTTCTTTATCTGCAGAATTCTGATTATGTCGTAGATACAGTTTCACAGAGTGGTAGTCTTTGTGAAATAGAAGTGACTTTTGTGTATGCTATTTATCTGCAACTTTTATTGATTTATCACCATCATAAATGTTTTAGATATTAGTAGTTCCCTTTATGATGGTGAATGGAAAAAGTATTTTCCACCGTATTGCCTTTTGCTCTTTACCCCTAAATTCACACCAAGTGCAGGTCTTTATCCTTTTTTTCCCAACATTTTTTTGAGCCATATATTTGGTCTTTGTCTTACCACTTCCATATCTACTGTACTACTATTTTGACCTAGGGTTTCTTGCCTCACCTCATCACATTGCCAAACTATCTAGCTCTTTTAGATCCAGTATTTATATTATGATCTTCCCATCATATTTTGGCCTTGGGTCTTACTGTTCTACTGCCACACCTCTTGAAGTTATTAATTTTCATTATCAGTGACCTTGTTTCTATTGCACACACTGGTGCAGGTTTTATATACTGTAGAGTTTCCCAACCTAGGGTCTGTTGGACGTGAAATGTCTTTCTTAATGTTCAGGGGAACGACGAGTAGCTTTGATGGCCGCTTAGGTTTGCGTACTCTTATGATCAGGTACAACTCTTGGGAAAGGGAGAAAAGGAGTTAGCTGGTCACCCCTTGGGGCTGTTCTCTTCTTAGCTCATACTATCACTTGGAGAGGTGCCTGTTTTTGTGGAGAAAGGCAAAACTGATCATAATTAGATGGTGCACGCTTCTTGGTCATGCACGCCACGCTCTGCTTGGTGGCACTATGCTGTATGCTCCTTACTCACAAGTAAGAGCAGCTTTCTTGCTCTCCAGCATTCTTTCCCTCTTCTAACAGAGCACTCATTGGTGTTGATGAATGAAAACACTCCCATGGTGGCCTACATAAGAAATCAAGGAGGTACTATGTCATTGTAACTTTGCCATCTTGCAGTAGAGATTCTTGAGTGGGCGGAACTCAACTTGATTTCGCTGACAGCCCGCTTCATTCATGGAGGACAAGCTGATCAGAAGATTGCAAGTGGTTGGCTGCGAATGGTCTTTAAGTCCTCGGGTAGTGATGGAAATCCTGACTTTGTTGGGTTCTCCGACTATGGACCTATTCGCGACTTCCTTAAACCACAAACTCTCCAGTTCCAGATCCAGAGGCAGTATTTAAGGACGCATTCCAAGACCTGTGGAACGCCCTCGACGTTTTTGTTCCTCCGTCATCTTGCCTGATAAGGACCACCTCCCATTTAAGTGGGTGAGGCAGATCTCGCTCCCTTTCATCCAAGAGTTTGTAACTAGGACCCTGATTCCTTCAATAACTGATTCTAGATTTTTATCCTTTCAGATCATGAGCCTGATCAGTGAGATCACTGAAGCACTATCACAAGCGTATGATTGCTGTTAGATCTCACCTGCAACATCTTTTCGTCAGTACAGGGAAGATGAAAAAGATAACTAAAAATACAATTTCTTTGTGTCTGAGAGGTCATTACACGGACAATGTCACCATCTTCCCCAGGAAGAATATGGGTAAGAGCACATATCAAAAGTGTGAGTGCTTCTTTAGAATTTAAGGTGAACCTCATCAGAAGGGTGAGTGCTTCTTTAGCATTCAAGAAGAATCTCTGTGACGTAGGTACTCTAAGAAGGCAGGCACATGGAAAAGTCAGACAACATTCACTGCTCATTATCTGCGGTATGTGACCCACAGGTCGCTAAAATACTTTCTCTTTGGAGACTGTTGTAGTTGTGCTGCAGGTGTTATAGACAGCTGCATAGAACCTCGCCAACTGAACTCGACCTGATTAACAGGGAAGCCCCTCTCAGTTTGTGACTATTCTGTACTCTGGTACATAGGAGTTTCCCTGACATTCCTTGCAAGGGGGAGTGTGACTTAACCAGGCAAACCCCATAATCTGTATTATGTGTTCCACACAACCTAATTCAAGCAAACCCATCACATATCTATGCCAGGTCTATGACAGAGATTTTTGGCTCAGAACAACCCTTGAAGCCAGGGTCATGAACCTGCTGGTGCAGTATTACTAAACCACTGGTACACATGGTGGAAGGAACCTCAAATCTTTCAGCACCACAAATTATTATTATTATTATTATTACTAGCTAAGCTACACCCTTTGTTTGAAAAGCAGGATACTAAAAGATTCTTAGGTAAGTTTTCCAGCCAGTTGGAATGGAGACTTTCTCCTACCTAAGGATAAGTGTCCTATGTAAAGGACGATGGTTTGTATGTGTAGAACAAATAAATTTTCTTTAAAGTAATTTGTATTTTTCCAAACAATGCAAATCTGAATACCTTAGTCAAACTTCCCACCAGCACCAACCACCTTGAAAGTCCCAGTTGCTATCTTAAGTGTTTTGCCAGTGAGCCAAGGGTGGGGGGGTTGCCTGTTACCTCCCTGCTACCGGCAGGTAACTACTGTCGGTTGTTGATGCCTCGTTATAATTCTTAACTGCTGCATTCCAGCTTTGCTGTTATCATTCTCCTTTGAAATTTTTTCATATTTCCATATTGTTTCAGGAATTGGTTAAACTAAAATTACATATACCTTCTGTTTTCATTACATTGTGATAACTTGTATTGTAAGTAAACAAATAGTTTGATCGTACGATGAATTCTCAGAATTTTTGAAATTGTATTGTAAATTTTTTTTCCAAGGTTAGGTGAATTAAGCATTCCATTATTTTTTCCAACTTTCTGACATTTTTAATTACAGTATAATGAGAGAGCAGATATTTCTTATATTAGTCATTATGACTTTAGTGTACAAATTAATTAAAAGGTTTCATTTCACTTCTAACAATAGCTGGTTTGGTGGCTGGCTAAAATGGTGTCCAACATCACTAAGTCTGCTAAGAGAAGCAGAGAAGGCACTTCTATCTAGTAAGTTCTGTTTAAAATCAATTTATGATATACATCCCCATTTTATAGAATACTGTAAGTCAGCATCCAGAATATGCTAGCATTAAATATTGAATATTAGTGCAGTAATACCCCATTTTGTTTTTTTTTTACTATAGTAAAAATAAATATTTGTACAAGTTTGGAAGTGCATTGTTAAAAACAAAATCATTTAAAAGTACATTACTTTGTTGAAAACGTGAAGTAATGGATTTATTATAGATAATTACATTACATCTAGGTCTTGGATATTTTACATTTATTTAATATGTATTTATCAAAACTTAACCAGTTGTTTATTTTGTATTTAACAGATCTAAAAAGTGCATATAAAGGACGTTATGTTAGTGTTGGTTGCCCTGTCGGAAAGGAGGAATCTTATGTTTGGACCATAAGTTTAAATGAAGAGGCGCCCAATGTTCCGTTAGTCCTTTTACATGGCTTTGGCTCAGGAGTTGGCCTATGGTGTTTGAATTTTGATTCAATTGCTGCACACAGACCAGTGTATGCCTTTGACATACTTGGTAAGTATGGCAAGTTAACCTTCTCTCATGTAGTAAGCATTCATACAAATAGGTAATTGTTCCCATACTAACAAACTTTCCGTTATTTAATAGGATGTTCTTTCAGCGGCAGCTGGAGGTAGCCATTAGACTTTAATGTGAAGTGGCAACCCTGCCTAACCGCTTAGCGGGTAGGCAGGGGGTGGCTGGGGGTTACCCTCTATATCTCTCACAGCTGTGAGAGATGTCCCTATTTCTTTCGGCTCGGTAGAGATTGGACGCGTCTGCTCTCCTCCCTACTGTCATTGTACCTTTTAATTTTTGCTTTCTCTTTTTAGGTGTGCGTGTCCTCCTTCTGCGATCGTCTTCATCATGCTAACCTGTCCAGGGCGAGAGAGTACCACGTGCGAGACCTTCATGTCGTTGTTGGAGACTGACACGCACTCTCTGTGTCCTACGTGTTGAGGGCATCGTTGTGACCAGGGCTCGCTCTGCGCAGAGTGTAGAGAGTGGTCTGCCTCCCAGTGGGAGGAGTTTGGAAGGCGTAGGAAGAAGTCTAAGCACGATCGTTCTCCCTCAAATATCTAAATAGCTCCTTCTCACACGCACTCTCATTGGGGACGAGCGAGCAGGAGCGCAGATCGCTCATCTCCTGGCATCCCCAGGGTACTAGGGGGGGTGGGGTTGTTGTTGCTTCCCCTAGAGGAGCACCTTCTCCTCCAGCCGCTGGTGAGCCTTTTGTCTAGATCATGCTGCAGAAGGTTGCTCTCCAAGCGATAGTGGACGGGTCTCCATGCTTTTACAGTTGGATTTTGCTGGTGAAAAAGACGACTGGAGGCTGGAGACCAATCATTGATCTCTCCCCTCTGAACAAGTTTGTCCAACAGACTCAGTTCATAATGGAGACAGCAGACATGGTCATTCAAGTGGTACGTCCAAGGGACTTCATGTCCACACTGGATCTAAAGGACGCCTACTTCCAGATCCCAATGCAACCGTCTTTAAGGAAGTATTTAAGGTTCATTCACGAAGGAAAGATGTACCAGTTTAAGGTTCCATGCTTCAGTCTCGTGACAGCCCCTCAGGTTTTTACCAGTGTTCGCCCTAGTGTCATCTTTGGCTCACATGAACGTAATCCGTCTTCTCAGATATCTGGACGACTGGCTGATCCTAGCAGACTCGGAGACGACCCTTCTTCGTCACCAAGATATGCTTCTTGAGTTTTGTCAGGATCTGGGGGTCCTGATAAATCGCGAGAAGGCATCACTGCAACCATCACAGAGACGCATACCTCGGAATGACAATAGACTCCATCCTAGAGAAAGTCTTCCCATCAGACAAAAGAGTACACTGGCTGAAGGAAGTGGCTGCTCCTTTCCTCCTGAAAAAAGTTCTTTCAGCCTCTCGTTGGTTGATTCTGTTAGGCCATCTAACCTCTCTCATCCATCTTGTTCCAAACGGCCGCCTCAGGATAAGATCCCTGCAATGGCAGCTGAAGTCCGTGTGGAACCAACACTCCGACCCACCGGACACCCGAGTTCCCATAACTCGGGATCAGATGACGGATTTGAGTTGGTGGATGGTAGACAAAAACCTTCGGCGAGGCCAGAATCTTCTCGTTCCCCCTCTCGATTTGATGCTCTTCACAGATGCATCAAAAGCAGGGTGGGGGCCTCACCTGCTTTGGTCAGAATCAGAAAGGTACTGGCACATAAATCTTCTAGAGATGAGGGCAGCCTACCTGGCTCTTCATCAGTCCCAACAGTTGCTTGCAGGTCACTCTGTGGTTTTGATGAGAGACAACACCACAGTAGTGGCTTACATAAACAAACATGGCAGTACCTTTTTGCAGCCTCTATTCCAATCTTGCAGTAAAGATCTTCAGATGTTCAGAAGAACATTCAGTGGCTTTATCAGCTCACTATATTCATGGACAATGTGAGCAGAGTGACTCAGATAGTAGGCACCAAGTGGTCTTTGAATTGTCAGATAGCCAACAAAGTCCTGACTTTGTGGGGTTCGCTGACTGTAGACCTGTTCGCAACATCTCTGAACAACAAGCTTCCGCTTAACTATTCTCCAGTCCCGGACTATCAGGCTCTATGGCAAGATGCATTCCAACAACAGTGGGACAACATCAACATGTACGCCTTTCCCCAGTTTTGTCTGATGAGAAGACTGCTCAACAAAGCCAGAGCGTCCAAAGACCTATTGATGACCCTTGTAGCTCTGCTATGGCATCATGCAGAGTGGTTCCCAGACCTCCTGCAACTTCTCATAGATCGGCCAAGAGAACTCCCCCCACAACGAGACCTACTCAAACAGTCACACGCGAATATCTTCCACAATACCATGCAGTCACTTCGACTTCATGCGTCTCCTCACTTAGAAGGGCTTTTCACGACAAGTTGCGGAGCGAATGTCCAGGCACTTGCGTAGGTCCTCAGCCTTGGTCTAGGCTGAGTGGAGAGTCTTCTGTGGTTGGTGTCGAAAAAGGAATATCTCTCCACTCGATGCCACTTCCAGTAATAGTGGAGTTTCTTGTATACCTTCGGGAAGAAAAGCACCTTTCAGTGTTGCCGGTAAAAGGCTATTGCTGAAAGGAGTCAACATTTCCTCTTCATTGGAGCTTTCTTTACTCACACGGAGTTATGAGATCACTTGCCCTCAGTCAGAGGTTAGGCCTCCTCCTTGGAACGTGGTTCGCGTCGTGAGGTCCCTAAAAAGACCTCCCTACAAACCATTACGCTATGCAACTGACCGAAATCTCACTTTGAAGATGGCGTTGCTGCTCGCTTCATGGCCTCTCATATGACATCGCCCATTCAAGGGGATGGGAGGAAGTGACGCTCAGCTTAGTCTCTGAGTTTATTGCTAAGACTCAAAATCCTAGGGTGCTGGACCTTATATTCGGGCCCTTTCAGATTGTGAATCTTCGTTCTGTAACCAACGACACATCAGTTGTTACTTTGCCCAGTGAGGAGTTTGAGATACTATCTTAAACACATTGCAGCAATACGGGCCAGACTAACATCGCCAAATGATCCAAAGAGCCTTGGCTCCAGATCCTCTTCAGGCTCGTCGACCTAGAGCCCATGACGTCGGGAATCAGTACTTTCCAAGCGTTCAAACGCAACTTTTCCGTGTTGCAGGTCCTCCAAGTTGGTGTGTAGAAGACATACCACATTCACAGCCCATTACCTCAAAGACGTAACCCACAGGAGGCTCAATAAGTTTATTATCGGTCCTGTGGAGGCTGCTCAACAAGTGGTTTAGGATACCTCAAGCGCCTTAATGGACAGGTAGCAGTTGGTTGAGGGCATTGGTTACCCGGTTTAAGACTGGGATGAATGTCTGACTTTCCTTCCTTCATCTTGCCGTCTCTTGGGGTACAGGGCCATGGGTTCTGCTGCAAGCTGGCTTCAACCTCTGCAGGTAATTATCACTTCTCTTGTGTAGCCTACTATAAGTCATAAAATTTTTATACTGTTCATGTCCCCATTGTATCTATGAGAGAGCAATGAGATATGTCTTGTTTTTTCCTATTTAAAATTCAGATGTTTCCTACAAATAACAGCCTCTAACAGGCTGCGAATATACTCACTTTGTATACTTCAGCAAGGTGTCAGTTTTCCCTAGACCACGGTCATACTTCAGCAAGGTGTCAAAGTTTTCCCTAGACCACAGTCATACTTCAGCAAGGTGTCAAAGTTTTCCCTATACCACAGTCATATACTGTACTAGGTAAAACCGGGTCAATGTCCATGCCAGATCTAGGACTTCCACCCACCTAAGAGTGAGTCATCTACATAAATAACGGAAGGTTTGTTAGTATGGGAACAAACAAAAAATTCGGAGATAATTTGTATTTTTCCCTAACTAATACAAACCTGTAGTTATTTATATAAATTAGCCTGCCATTACCTTTCCCCCAGAAGTCCTGCCTGCAATAAAAAGTGATGTCTCTCACAGCTGAGAAAGTATATATAGAGGCGGCTGGGTACCGCTGAAAGAATATAACATAAATAACTCCAGGTTTGCATTAGTCAGGGAAAAATACAAATTATCTCCAAATTTGTCATATCTATTGAATGTATAACATCCTTTTACAACTGTAATAATCACACTTAATTAAACCATCCAATTACATGTAGAAAAATTGACTTAAAATCTCGTTATGAAAAGAATTAGGAACCTACTTGAATAATTTACACAATTATCAGGATATTTACTTCAACTATTTCCACATTTTACTATCAAGACTGACCAAAATATTTGATGAGTATTCGTACTTGTAATTCAATAGAAAGATATTCAAAGACAAAGACATTAATTTTCTAGTCTAATCTGCATTAACAGCAATTACTAGACACATTCAGTAATGCAATGATAACTGCCTGCCCTTGAGCATCACCAAGATTTATAATTCTCTTTGTTCAATTTAATAACAGGGTCTAGTGCTGTCAGTACACCTCACAAATGCTCTACGGTCGGCACTCGTTATTCTGTCTACGGTGGTTCAGTTTTACGCGCAATAGGGAACCGTACAACTAATTAAATCGAAGTTCATGTTCTGCTAGTTAGTGGGGGTAGGGGGGAGTAGCTTGCTACTTCTCCCGCCTCACACACCAGTGATTTAGCTCACTTTGCTTTTGGCTTGGATGGTGAACGGTCGTTGCCGTTCTTCATCCTCACCAAGTTATATTTTGGACTACCATTAATGCTTTCTGTTTGTGATTTCTCTTTGATAGTGTGTGTTTGTATTGACTTCTGCCGACCATGCGTACCTGCCCTGGACTTGAAGGCCGGCCCTGCAGTACCTTCATGTCAGCCGTGGACACCAACCGCCACACCCTTTGTCCCGCCTGCAGAAGTCAACGGTGTGATAGTGGTAATAAGTGTAACGAGTGTCGGGAATGGTCTGCCTCCTAGTGGGAAAGGTTTTGGGCGATGGCGGAGGAAGTAGTCAAAGCAGGATATTTCTCCTTCAAAGGTTTCTTTGAAGGGAATAAAACCCAAAACCTCTTCTTCCTCCTCCTGACCTTCCTCCGAAGCTCCTACTCGTTCGGTCTCTTCCGAGAGACCGTCAAGCAGTAGCGTAGACCCTTTAATTTGTGGCCAACCCCGTTCCTTGAGAGATGGTGTTGCTTCCCCTAGCGAAGCAGCCCCCCCGGGTGAGGCCTTGTCTTCTGTGTTACATGTATGGTCGTCCTTGGGGCTTCCCGGTCCGCCCTTAAAGGACTCCTTGCTGCAACTTATCCTCCGTGGTGCAAGTGTACAGCCGTCGTCGGCTTCGGAGGTGGATCCTCTGTCTCTCGTCGACATTGTGGTGTTAGAGGTGTCTTCTGTGGCTGCTGCTGACGACCCTGCCCCTCCAGATTCTCCAGCTGTTGCTGCCGACTACTTTTCCTCCGTTCCTGTTCATCCTTTGAGGGGGAAACTTAAGTCCATCGCCTCTCTCTTATCTGCGAGTGCTTCTCTCCCTTGGGGGGGAGTTCTCTCATAGAAACTCCTCTTCGGAGAACTGCTGCTCAAGGTCAGCTTACTGATCCCACGGCCCCTAGAGGGCATCTCCGTCACAGAGCTCGCCCTTCACTCCACCTTAGAGGTTGCCCATCACCATCGGTGAAAAGGCGCCTCTTCGGCTCTTCATCCTCGTCTTCACAGCCGTCCCCCGCAGAAGAGCCTCAGCTTCAGTCGTCTTTTGTGCCTAGACCTTTGGCCGTTCCTGGTCCTTCTCCTGACGATGCTGCTTCTAGTCCTCGGATTTCGGCCCTGGATTCTTCTGTGGATTATTCACGATCCCCCTCGGTGGATATTCGGCCTTCCAGAGGGCACATCCCTGTTCCTATTCAACCTGCCAGCCAACCTGCTGACCTGCCGTCACAGTTCCTGCCTCTTGTACATCCTCCGGAAGTTCTATCTAAGCATTCAGCTGCACACCAATGCTCTCCAGCTCGCCAGCACCCTGCAGTGCACCAGCGCTCTCCAGCGCTTTGGCGTTCACCCGACCGCCAGTCTTCTCCTGTTCGTCCTAAGCGCCCTTCAATGCCCCAGCGATCTCCCAATTGCCAGCGCAGCTCCGCTGTTCCAAAGAGCCGCGTTTGACAGCTCGCTAGCTAACCTACGCTCGCCAGCACAACTGCGCTCTCCCGCTCAAGCTCGTCAGCACTCCACTGCGCAACAGCGCCGCTCCCCAAGACATCAGTGCTCTTATGCACAGCCTCGATTTCTGGCTCGCCAAAGCTCTCCTGCACGAAAGTGCTCTCCAAACCAACAGAGCTCTCCTGTATGGCACCGTTCTCCCAAACGCCTGCGCTCTACTGTATGGCACCATTCTCCCAAGTGCCTGCGCTCTACTGTACGGCACCGTTCTCCCAAGCACCAGCGCTCTCCTGTGCATTCACCGGAAACTGCGCACGAGCATCCTCCTGCACGCAGCACTGTCCTGCGATTGCGCCTGCGCTCTCCTGCGCATTCTCTGGAGGCTTGTGCCGGTATCGCAGAGCAGAGTGGGCCCGTTGGGATGTAACTTGACATCCTCCAGTTGAAGGGAGGTCAAGTAGGACCTTGCGTTTGACGTTTGTTCCCAGGCGATGTCCTCGTAGTCCACCCCAATGTGGTTGGAGTTGATAACGATTCTTGACGGAGCGTCAGCCACTGGATTCTTTCTCCCTGGGATGTAGCTGATAGTACAGCCGATCTCTGAGATAGCCGCCAGATGTTGTTGCTGTCGAGTAGGCCATGTGTCCCCGGGCCTGGTGAAAGCGTGAACAAGAGGCTGGTGGTCCGTCTGGATTATGAATGAGGCTCCCTCCAGCAAGTATTTGAAGTGTCTGACAGCATGGTACACTGCCAGAAGCTCGCAGTCGAAAGTGCTATAGCGAGTCTCGGGTGGTTTGAACGTCCTGCTGAAGAAAATGAGTGGGTGGGGCATGTCGTTGATCACCTGCTCCAGGACGGCACCGCACGCAATGTTACTGGCGTCCGTAGTTAACCTCACCGGGGCCCCGGGGTCCTGGTAGGCCAGGGTTGTGGCCTTGCAGAGGGCAATCTTTGTTTGGGTGAAGGCTTCTTGTGGACCCCACTGTAGCTTCTTTGGTTTCCCCTTCAGGACGTTGAGAAGGGGGGGTCATCACGCCGGTGATGTTGGGTAGGAACCTCCGGTAGTAGTTCAGTATGCCGATGAATTCCTGGAGGGACTTCACGGAGGTCAGTGTCGAGAACTTGTTTATGGAATGCACCTTTGACATGCCCCTTTTTGAGAGTTCGTGCCCCAGGAACTCCACCTTCTCAGCCCCAAAAGTTCATTTATCGAAGTGTACCACGAGGCCATTCTCCTGCAGTAGCTTCAGAACCATCCTCACGTGCGCCAGGTCTTCCTCCCGCGTCTTGGAGAACACGAGGATGTCGTCGATGTAGACGGCGCAGAAGGGAAGGTACCCCTAAATGCTGTCCATTAGACGCTGGAAAGTAGCCCCAGCGTTTCTCAGACCGAACGTCAGGTAGGAGAAGATGTAGGATCCGAAGGGGATAGTGATGGTCATCTTTGGGATGACATATGGGTGCACGGGGACTTAAAATTAAAACTTTAAGGTCCGTCTTGGAGAAAATAGTGGCCCCATGGAGGGCTCCACTTAGATCCTGCATGTTGGGCAATGGGTAGTGGTCAGGTATCGTGGCCAGATTGAGGTGTCTATAATCACCGCAGGGCCTCCAACTCCCGTCGGGTTTCTTGACCCTGTGCAGCGGAGAGGCCCACGGGCTGGACGCCTTTTTGCAGATTCCCAAACGCTCCATCTGGAAGGCACGCTTGGCATCCTGAAACTTCTGCAGAGAGAAGCGTCGGAACCTGCAGTGGGTTGGACCACCTGTCGTAGAGATTTGGTGGAATATCCCTTGCTTGGCGAGGACGCCCTCCAGTTGACGGAGCTTGGGTTTGAAAACCTCCGTGAATTCCTGCAGCAGGTGGCCATATTCGTGGGGTGTGACTGAGCACACCCTGGGGAGGCTGGGCCCACTGGAGAGATGATGGGACCACCAAGTCCTCTGGTCCACTAGTCGTTTGCGACGCACGTTTACCAGCAGTCCATGGTGAGCGAGGAAGTCGACGCCCAGGAGGGGCTCCTTGACGTCTGTGATCTGGAAAGGCCAGCTGTAATTCCGGCCCCTGATGGATATCTTTAGTGTCCTCGCCCCGTAACAAGTGATGGGGCTGTTGTTCGCGGCAACCAAGGCGGCCCTGTCGTCTGATGGGAGACCGTGATCGTCCTTCGGGGCTGGGATTGTTGTCACTGTAGCATCGGTATCCACCAGGAACCTTTTTCCTGAGTTGACGTCGAGGATGTAGAAGCCTGTGTGATTCGGCCTCACCTGCTTCATGGTTGCTTGTAGGCGTAGTCGCCCACCTAGTGTTTTGGATGGGCGCATGGTTGGACACACTTTCGTGCCCATTTCCCCCAGACTTGGTGGACATAGCACCATCTGGGAAGGTTGGGGCCCTCGTGGTAGGGGTCCTCTAGTTGCCCATGCTCCTGCTAGCATTGCTGCTGCTGTCAGTGCGGTGGGGGCCATGGGTGGAGGTATTTGGATCTTCCGCCGTGGATTGTGTTGACCCCTACATCGTCTGGCTCCACCAGGTACTTATCTGTCTCCTCCGTGACAGCGTTGATGGAGGTGGTGGCAACGTATCTGGCAGCCTAGGCTGCCAGGTGGAGGTTTTCGGCCTTTGCAACCTACAATTACATTTCTAGGTCCTTGGCACCCTCCAGCTGGGCACGAATGCTTCAGGGAAGACAACGGAGGAAGATCTCCCTTGACAGGCTTATCTCCCTGGGCCACCCGTCGCTGTCGAGCTCGTTCAGGTGGAGGAGGTCCAACAGTTCGTCCCAGGCTGCTGAGGGACAGATGTCACCGAGGGACGTTGTCATTAGGTCGAGGGCGCGTTGGGCCTTCAGGGATACAGAGAGATCATAGACCTCCGTCAGTTTATTTCTAAGGTCGCTGTACCTCATGGGTTCTGGCCTCTGTTTCAGCCAGGAGGAGATTCTTTTGAACACATCCGGCGTCAGCATCACCATCACCATGTCTGATTTTTTCAATTCGTCGGTGATGTTTGCCAACCTGAAGTGGGACTGCCCGCTGAAACCATGCCATCTCTGCGTCCGGTGTGAATGGAGGTAGCTGTAACTTCTGTCCCATCGACATTTGTGTGGCTATTTGTGTTATTTGCATGAAAACTGCGCCGTGCCCTTCGGTTGCGAGGGGCGAGGTTCTAACGACTTCTGAATCTCTCATCTGACCTCACACTCCGAAACTCAGTAGCGAGCCATATTTAGTCCGCTAATGGAGTAGAAATTCGAAGCAGCCAGAACACAAAATGATTTGCCCCGTAATGAGTTTTTGTGGCGTTGTGGTATGTGGAGTTGCGAGCCCAAACGATTTTTCGAAATCGCAGTTGTGAGTCCGTTAAGGGACACTCCATGGCAAAATTTTACTGACGCCAAAACGCAAAATAATTTGCCCCATGATGAGTTCGTTAATGGCGTTGAGGTGACTGCCGTTGTGAGTCTTTTAAGGGAAGCTCCGTAGCAAAACTTTGCTAACACCAAAATGCAAAATAACTTGCGCCGTGATGAGTCCGTTAATGGTGTTGAGGTGGATGGAGTTGCGAGCCCAAATGATTTCTTTTGAAATTGCCGTAGTAAGTCCGTTAAGAGAAAACTCTGGGGTCACCAGTTTTGAGGTATGAGAGACAGACCATAGTCGAGTGATGCTTTATTTCCAAGATGGGTCGAATACATTGACCTGTGCGGACGGAATTGTAGTGACCTGGGTAGGTGACTGACCGACACCGAACAGGTGAAAAATGCAGGGCATTTGTGTTTTCTTACATTGACTTTATGGTTAATATAAAATCCCACGCTTGACATATAAGAATGAGTCTTACATAAGAATGAAGGGTATTTATACAGAATATGTACAAAGGTAAAAAGAGTGCTACAAGCATTGTAGGACATTGTCCTTACAGGCCTTTAAAGCTTGTTTCATACAAATGTTTGTACCTTTTCAATGAGTGATAGTGAAATCTATTACAATTACTATGTATTTTGTACTTTTATCTTTTTGCAGTTATTTATGAACTTGTAAAAGCCATTTTCATTTTCAGCATTTCATTATTACAGGTTTTGGTCGAAGCTCGCGCCCAGCATTTACGAAAGATCCCCTTGAGGCAGAGAGAGAATTTATAATAACGATAGAAGCATGGAGGGAGAAAATGAATCTAAATAAATTCATCTTGTTGGGGCATTCCTTTGGTGGCTTTCTAGCAGCGTCATATGCTATAAAGTATCCTGAAAGGTAGATTTGATTCATGTATTAATTTTGTAGTTATAAGACAATACAGGTTGTTGCTCTAGGAATATAGGCTCTCTTGTAACTGAAATTGTTATTGCCTTATTGGTTTTTACAGTTTTACATGACTTTAAGAAACCTAATCCTGTGCATGTAAAATGAACAGTAAAATTCCTTTTAACCTTCACACGACATTTTGAAAAGCCCGATTAACAGTAATCCAATGGTCAAGCTTTATTTATTTTCAAATATTATCTAGAATTTGTCAGCAATTGCCGGTTTTAAATTAGCGGGCGTGTGCTCTATCATTGATGGTGTGAACTAGTGGATGGAGACCGTCATTAATGCTGTTATTGTTTGTTTTGGTATTGACTTGTTTGCCTGGTCTATATTAGTACAGTAAATATAAAGTTTCCAAATTGATGTCAATTGATATTGTGCTTTTTCCAACACACTGATCTAATGATGGTAACAGTCCACTCCCTTTCCATTTATCAGATTTCAATGAATAAATAGTGTGATGTAATTTTACTTTTCTTTAGAGAAACAAAAGGTAAATATGTACACTAGGAGCTCACACTGGATACATTAAGTAAAGAAAACATTTGTTATATATATATATATATAATATATATATATATATATATATATATATATATATATATATATATATTATATATATATATATATATACTGAAAATTATATTGAGGGAACACCCTTACCTGAATGCCACAGCAGGGAACATTTGTATACTTGTACATATGGTTGGTGCTTTTTCAGTGAGAACTTCCCTCTATTTGCAGACACAAGTCTGGCAACTTTGGTTTATCAGGATGAGATACAAATCTTACAGTATATGATTAATGGAATTGTGAGAAGACAGATTTGTGTTTGCACTATATTTACAATGCTTTTTAAATGTGGTTTTAATTATTTTTCATTGCAGAATTGAACACTTGGTTTTGGCTGATCCATGGGGCTTCCCAGAGCGACCATTGGATGTTGGTGAACGTTATAACTTTCCCTTTTGGGTAAAAGCAATTGGTGCAATACTTCAGCCATTTAATCCTTTATTTATTGTGAGAACTGCTGGTCCCCTAGGTGAGTTTAAATGTCATGCTTTTGCTTAGTATGAATATGACATTGTTTTATATATGCCATACTATAAAGCAAAATCTTTTAATTTAATTATATATAAATCACATGGCTAATATCTTCTAAGCATGAGCTTTTTAACCTTGAAAAAGATGTGTAAAGATGCTCTTTCCGTCCCCTATACTTTATTGTGTGAGAATCATCTCTGGGAACGTTGAATGATTTTGTGGGACCAAACCCACAGCCTTGTGGTTTAGTAATCCTCCTTACCTTGAGATTTCATGCTATTGTTATTGTGATGTTTGGGTGAACCTTTTCAATTGTGCTGTTATATTTAATTTTCAAGTGTATTTATGGTATCTATCTTTATGATCTATGGTCTTCATGATACATGATTATTCATATATGTTTTATGTCTTATCTCTCATGTGTATTTTAATATTCTGCCTAATAGGTGTGTTTTAGCTATGGTCTTCCCCTCTCAATGTACACTGTGTATGGGAAGGAATCTCATGTAGGTACAGTGTTTAGCGGCTATGATTTCTTTCTAATAAATCTATGACAGAATTACCCCCCTTAAAGGATTAGTTTACATAAGAAAATACTACCCAAACATCCATTGTAGTACTGTATAGGGATTTATACTACTTTCTATTACTGAGTCAAGCCGAGTCTCACTACTATTGACCTACAGCGAGACAATGTGTAGCAATAAGATAGATTATTCTTTTTTGCTTGTGAAGGTAGTTAGCATTAAGTTGCAATATCATTTTGCCAGAAAAATAAGGTTTGTCTTTATTTCTCATCGTACTAATGTGTTTTTTGTGTTTTATATAAAGTGAATACTGTTTTCTGATACCTAAAGCCCCAATTCCTGTGTATTGCTGGTAGGGATTTACAATGTGACATGCACAGTAGGGAAACAATTTATACAATAAGTTTTTAAAAATACTCGGCTGGTAGTTATGTAACCATGTGATGTGATGCCACTTGTATGCGTCAATCAATATTTTTCCGTAAGTGCTCCGATGATCATCAGATACTCATTTCGCAGAAATATTCGCTAAAAAATCGCTGCGTCATCCAGGGAAAATGAGATGATTTGAAATTGTTAAAAAAACAATAACAAACGATAGTAATATCACATGTTTGAGACTGGTCAATCAATCGATCAGGACCTAGCGAGCATTCACCTTATTTACAAGTGTCAGGAACTATTATAATAAACTCTATTCTTACGGCATACTGACGGTGATCAGGAAGTACTTTTGCATTTCTTAATCATAAAAGGTGATTTCTACACAATTTCCATTTAAAATAAACCCATCTAACATAATTATTATTTGTTCCAATGTAGTGTACTTCCACGAACCACATGTATAGAAGGAACCTTGGATCCTCTCAACTCCGACCAGAAAATTCCAGATAGGCCTTCCCCTAAATCCTCACATCTCCCACCGCCATGGATGGCCGGAGGTCAGCTCAGGTTCCAATCTGGCCAATGAACTCCATTATAGTTCTTGTCGCACAGGTCGACGTGTCTTCCGTTAGCTGACATTTTTTCTTTTGTGTTACTTTTCTTTGTATTTTCCTTTCCTGGGTACTTGTACATTCTTTACTCGTAGTGGCCGAAAATCAGTAACCTTTTTTTCCAGGAACTTAGTCATATGTGTGTGTGGTGTTTTCTTGTCCCACGTGGAAGGGAGCGGAAAGAACAAAGAAGGACATTTCTTCTTCCAAGAGAAGTCGTTCATCCAAGTTATCCAAATCTTCACCTATTCCTGCCCAGACCGGTGACCAAGGTAAGTTAGTACTGGGTCTCAGCCCGTTACTGAGACCAATGTTCTTTTGGTCTCTGTACCAACCATTCCAGGTGTTCTGGTGCGGAAGGACGTGCTTCGTAAGGCGATGTTGGGCGAAGTGGTTCCAGCTATGGGACAGAACTGCTCAAGTTGACGAGGAGAAGGGGGATGGAGCCGCTACCTCCCCACCAACGGACGATCTGCCTCGCGCACAGAGATGACGGAGCCGCTACATCCTCATCAACGGACGCAATGCCTTGTGCTCAGACATCTCTGTCCTCGCTTCTTTCCGTATCATCACGGGTTCTTCAAAGGGGCTTCCCCTGTCATAGTCTGGCGCCCCTCACAGCCTCTGCCCTGCACGTCCTCCTCACTTCTTTCGGTGTCAGTGGTGAGTCACATGGTGCACAGGCCAGACAACATGGGTAGTCCAGCCCTCTCGGTAACGTCCTAGCTGGTGGGCGCCTTTTCATGGGACCACATGAGGCTTCGGCAGTTGCGGTTTCTGCTATGTGACGGAGCCGCTCAGGTAATCGAGAAGTGTGGCCACAAGTGATCCTGTACTTCCTGCAAACGCTTTGCTACCCGAGAGCTGGGAAGCCCAGCAGTAGAGACGTTTGGCTGCCTTCCGCTTTACTCCGTCCGTCTCGCCACGGATGGCTCCTCTCCGACCCACTCCTCCCGTCCCAGGTACCACACCGGAAGGCACCGCACTCTGTTTGGTCCCCGGTCAGTCGCTGCTCCCGGTACCAACCCTCGCTCGTGTCCTCGGACAGAGCATTCCCCCACCTGCGTTTTCGGATCACGACAGACTTTTCAGAGGGGGTTCCCCCATCTTAGTCCGGTGCCTCTCAAACCCCCCCCCCCCATGGATAAGAGACTATCTCGAGGAGGACAAGCCACATGGTGATTTCCCTGGCAATTTTCCCCCCATTATTGAAGCCTACGGGAGAACTGCCTAAGTTGCTACCACGAGTCCCGAGGGTGCCTGTATTAAGAAGGGAACCGAGGACCTTGAGTTTTTCACTTAGTCTGCCACCATTGCAGACATCGGAGTCGTTGATGGACCACTAGGTGGTTCCAGCCACCCTGAGGTCTCCTTTGCTTCGCAGTAAAATCCTGATTCTCATAGTGGCACAGGGTACTTGGTCAAGCATTCCCCATGTCCCCTTCATGTCCCCCAGGGGAACATGCAGCCCCTCTCACCCCTCTCCGAGAAGTCGTTGTTTGCAGAGGGACAGGGATCCCACTCGTCTTCATGGAGCAGGATTCTTCGCATCTACGGAAGAAACCCTCCCCCCCACCCGTCAAGGAGAAGTGAGATAACCGGCTGATGGCCCGCTTCGCACACGAACATCTCCGATGCCCACACTCGAGTCCTCAAATGGAGCGGACACCCTATAAGCAAATTCCCCTGCTGTAATCTGGCAACCCTTGCCCACCCCATCAATGAGTAGGCGCTCCCAAGGAGTACCCTTAAAGTAGTGGGAGCTTTCTGATAGAACAGTTATCTGGGACATATTAGACTTTTGGTTCATGAGATCTTGTTGATCTGGAATTAAGTATTCAGAAACCCTTTCTTCCTCTGATTAAGAGAAACTATCAGGAGAGCCTATACATCCTAAGGGGAAGTGTCACTAGGGACCCCCTCAACCACATGGTACTCCATCAGGGGAAGTGTTGCTAGGGACCCCCCCTCGAGCACATGATACATCCTCAAGGGAAAAGTCGCTAGGGACCACCCCTCGAGCACATGTTACATCCTCAGGGGAAGAGACGCCAGGGATCCTCGTCGAGCACATGATACATTCTCAGGGGAAGCATTGCTAGGGACCCCCCCTCGAGCACATGATACATCTTCAGAAGTAGTGTCACTAGGGACCCCCCTTGAGCACCCGATATATGTGGGTTTTCTGCAACCTCAGTGATGACTTCCTTCTTGTACCTCAGGATGGATGAAGGCCCCTTGATAACGGTGGTCGAAGTGTTCTCGCTTAAGGGATTGAACCGGGGGCCCTTGAAGCAGAGGACTAGGCTCCTGAGGAGCTTCGAGATGTTGTGGCCCCCAAAATCCCCTACGGGCTCCAGAGGTGGACTTGGCCAAGGTCTAGGGCATCCTGATGGAACCCCCCTTTCGAGCCCTTCAGGGACATCCTGGACAGAGGAGTTTTGATGTTGAAGACATTCTCTCTCATAGCCTTAGCCTCATCCAAAGGGTTAGCGAGATACACAGCCTGTCCTATAAAGTGTGCCACACTAGAGGGTGGAAGGAGCTAATGTTCTGGTTTGTCCCCTCCTTCATGGCAAAATCTTAAAACCTCGCAGTAGAAGACCCCAGGTTCGGTGAGTTTTCAGTTTCCTCCATTCCAAGGTCCGGCAACAATAAGGACCTTCTCCTGTGCCCTATCCGAGCTATGACGGAGTACATGGCTAGGACAGTGAGACTGTGATATGCCATGAAGAGCCTCCTTGTATCCACCGGTAGAGTGGATAAGCTGGTGTAGAGGAATACCATCTTGTTTTGGATAAGGGAAACGATTAGAAGAGCCTACAGGTCAGCAGGAGACGCCCCTTCAAAGTCTATGAAGCCGTACAAGGTCAGGAGGATTGGGACTTCTCTGGTGTTCTCCAAGAATACGGCAGTCAGTCAAGTCTGGAAGGTGGGGGAAAGGTGCAGTCCAACTTACGTCACATTATCTGGGAGACTTTGGTCAATTCCATTGATGTGTTCAAGTCGTGGCTGCACAACAGCAGATATATCTACTACCGGAAACTCCATGCTGAAGGGTGGAATGGTAGCTTGTCCTTTCCCTTCATCTCTCTCTGCTTCATGAGCATTTTCCTTTGGACTACCGGACAGAGCATCGAGCAGTCTTGGTCCTTTGGTTGACCTCCCCCAATTTTGGTTCGGTCATGTCTTTTGGTTGAGCACGTATCTTGGGTGGCCCCTTTCCTTTGGTATCTCTGCCACCCTCCTCCTAAGTATGAGTCTCCTATAGATGTGGTTCGTGGAAGTATATCGCATCGAAACAAATGACAAATTCTTAGTACTGTAATTTGTATTTTTCCTAGCTATACTTGCCACGAACCACATTTATTTTACTGCCCACCCTGCATTCCCCACTAGATCACACAGGTGGGGTGAGTTAGGCTTGCCCAGCAAGACTGTAATGGAGTTCATGGGCCAGGTTGGTACCCGAGCTGACCTCCAGTCATCCATGGCAGTGGAACAGGTGGGGATTTTAGGGGGAGGCCTATCCAGAATATTCTGGTCAGAGCTGGGAGGATCCCAGGACTCTCCAATAGATGTGGTTCGTGGTACGTACAGCTAGGAAACGTACAAATTATTAAGAATGTCATATTTTTCATGAATATTTTTAAAAAATATCTTGAGATTTTTTTTGCATAATTTTCACATTTCAATGCAAAGCTATTCTGCTTACATCATGGAAAACTTCAATAATTCCTTGACATAAACCAGAAGTTGAACAAATGCCTGGGTAAGCATTATTTTCAGTATTATTATTGGTTCCCAGTGGATTATGTGTTGTCATTCCGCAGACAAATTCAGCATTGGAGGTGCTGTGACGAGTACAATAGACATGACTCTCTCTCTTATACGCACTGAGTGCCTTACCTGTTGATACACTAACCCTAGTACATTGGAAGACAATACTGTATTTCTTTAAGAGTATATTATAGTGCTGGATTCCCTGTTCTAGCTTCCAGAAATTCCTTTTGGACTACACACCAGTCACCAAAAATAATTTTTTTTAATTGTCAGAACCACTTATTTTCTTTCCCTCGTTAATCTTACCTTGTAATATGGTGCTTAAAATAGTATTTGCCCATTCATGCTACCCTAAAATATCTTTTGTCTCATTTATTCTTTTTACCCATAGGACCTAAACTTCTACAAAAAGCCCGGCCTGACCTTATACGCAAATTTTCTGGAATGGTGAAGGATGCTGAAGAAGTTATACCAAATTACTTGTATCACTGTAATGCTCAAGACCCAACGTAAGTATTACTTTTTCATACACGCATACTAATAATTCCTCCTTTAAAATAGGGAATGTCTTTACTCTCCTGCCAAGATTTAATATTCTTGACAGGAAAGTGGGAATGCTACTCGCCCGCACTTACCACCCATTAATAAATTAAATTACCTTCCAGATCCACCTGCTTTTTGTTAAAGGTCTTAGATTAGTATAACTTGGAAACACTAAAGTACTTTGTTATGTTTTTGATAATTTCTTTCAAACATTTTTTCCTATTTTATATTCCCAAATCCTTGCTTCAGGTGTTCTGTAATTTATAAGTAGAAGAGACATATATGCATTAAAATATATTACATATTCCATATTAGATCTTTTTAATAAAAATAATTTTAAATGCCTTTCGTATTTTTCCAACCTATACTATCCGAGTCCTTTAAAAATGGGAATGTTTTCAGTGAAACGCAAACAGGCGTTGAATTTGTCAATGAAATACCTATACTTAACAACATTTGATGAGGATGGGCAAGTAGCCCAGCCCACTCTCTTGTCAGAATCATCACTTTTTACTGTCAGCTTATAACTCAGAGGGGTGGTTGAGGTAAGACGTTCATCTTTAAAGGACTCGGAATTTTATGGCTGGGAAAAATATCAATTACTTTTAAGATTAGTTATTTACTCATACAATTATACAAACCTTTTGTCCTTTAAAATAAGGCATATGGTGGCCTATTTGATAACGTCCCTGACTGGTGATTGCCAGACTGGGCTTCAAGTGTCACTCAAACTCGTTAGTTCCTTTAGTTCCTTTGAGGTAATGGTGGGGTGTTTGGGGGAGCCTATAGGTCCACCTGCTGCATCATCAGCAGCCATTTCCTGGCTCTCCCTGGTCCTAGCTTGGATGGAGTTGGCTTGGGTGATGATCATATGTATATATGGTCAGTCTCTAGGGTATTGTCCTGCTTGCTAGGACAATGTCATTGTCCCTTGCTTCTACCATTCATTAGAAACTTTTAAACCTTAAATCTTAAACTCATTTTGGTGAAAGTCCTATTGGATCAAACTGATTGTTTTTTTTTCTCTCCCTGAATATGCAATCTCCTTGGTCCCATAGGGTAGCAAGAGAGCTGACCTCAATAACCTCCTATCGGTCATCACTTGGATGAGTAGGCTGATAGATCTTGGCCATGTACTTGGTTATGTACTGTGTATTTGATCAGTGAAGGAGTCTTTCTCCCCCCAAATGTAATAACAGGCTTATGGTGACGATTGGGTTTGGTATGCATTCCATATGCATTCCATCATTCGTTGCTGATGAACAGACAATCAAATTTACATATTTAAGAGGAATTCCATAACAACACAGGATTCTCCAAAAAGTTGGTCAGTGAACACTATCAAAGGCTTTTTCATAGTCCAC